>NW_027553046.1:0-47921 GCF_045843805.1 Urocitellus parryii
TGATCAGTACACCAATCCCACTTGGCTCACCAAATTTAGTTCTTCTAGGTTAAACCGTTCCTTTGCAGTAACCGTTTTCATGTTTAGGTTTCACTCTGTTTTCTCCTATATGGATACATGTAGTTGGAACTCTAAATCAAACACGGTTTGTGCTAGCTCTTTGAAACTTGGCACAATAATGTAGTTCCAAGTTCTATCGCTATGGTTTCTGTCCTATTGAAGTAGCCCCAAGCAGAGACTGACGAGAATCACATTCATTGAAAGGGGTTGCCAAGCTTCCAAAAAAACTACGAGTTTCCTGAAATCTCACCAAATATTTTTTCACCAATCTTGATGATACTTGCAGGTAATGATCAGTACACCAATCCCACTTGGCTCACCAAATTTCGTTCTTCTAGGTTAAACCGTTCCTTTGCAGTAACCCGTTTTCATGTTTAGGTTTCACTCTGTTTTCTCCTATATGGATACATGTAGTTGGAACTCTAAATCAAACACGGTTTGTGCTAGCTCTTTGAAACTTGGCACAATAATGTAGTTCCAAGTTCTATCTCTATGGTTTGTGTCCTATTGAAGTAGACCCAAGCAGAGACTGACGAGAATCACATTCATTGAAATTGGTTGCCAAGCTTCCAAAAAACTACGAGTTTCCTGAAATCTCAGCAAACATTTTTTCACCCAATCTTGATGATACTTGCAGGTAATGATCAGTACACCAATCCCACTTGGCTCACCAAATTTCGTTCTTCTAGGTTAAACCGTTCCTTTGCAATAACCGTTTTCATGTTTAGGTTTCACTCTGTTTTCTCCTATATGGATACATGTATTTGGAACTCTAAATCAAAGACGGTTTGTGCTAGCTCTTTGAAACTTGGCACAATAATGTAGTTCCAAGTTCTATCGCTATGGTTTGTGTCCTATTGAAGTAGCCCCAAGCAGAGACTGATGAGAATCACATTCATTGAAAGGGGTTGCCAAGCTTCCAAAAAACTACGAGTTTCCTGAAATCTCAGCAAACATTTTTTCACCCAATCTTGATGATACTTGCAGGTAATGATCAGTACACCAATCCCACTTGGCTCACCAAATTTCGTTCTTCTAGGTTAAACCGTTCCTTTGCAGTAACCGTTTTCATGTTTAGGTTTCACTCTGTTTTCTCCTATATGGATACATGTAGTTGGAACTCTAAATCAAACACGGTTTGTGCTAGCTCTTTCAAACTTGGCACAATAATGTAGTTCCAAGTTCTATCGCTATGGTTTGTGTCCTATTGAAGTAGCCCGAAGCAGAGACTGACGAGAATCACTTTCATTGAAAGGGGTTGCCAAGCTTCCGTAAAACTACGAGTTTCCTGAAATCTCAGCAAACATTTTTTCACCCAATCTTGATGATACTTGCAGGTAATGATCAGTACACCAATCCCACTTGGCTCACCAAATTTCGTTCTTCTAGGTTAAACCGTTCCTTTGCAGTAACCGTTTTCATGTTTAGGTTTCACTCTGTTTTCTCCTATATGGATACATGTAGTTGGAACTCTAAATCAAACACGGTTTGTGCTAGCTCTTTGAAACTTGGCACAATAATGTAGTTCCAAGTTCTATCGCTAGGGTTTGTGTCCTATTGAAGTAGACCCAAGCAGAGACTGACGAGAATCACATTCATTGAAATTGGTTTCCAAGCTTCCAATAAACTACGAGTTTCCTGAAATCTCAGCAAACATTTTTTCACCCAATCTTGATGATACTTGCAGGTAATGATCAGTACACCAATCCCACTTGGCTCACCAAATTTCGTTCTTCTAGGTTAAACCGTTCCTTTGCAGGAACCGTTTTCATGTTTAGGTTTCACTCTGTTTTCTCCTATATGGATACATGTAGTTGGAACTCTAAATCAAACACGGTTTGTGCTAGCTCTTTCAAACTTGGCACAATAATGTAGTTCCAAGTTGTATGGCTATGGTTTGTGTCCTATTGAAGTAGCCCCAAGCAGAGACTGACGAGAATCACATTCATTGAAAGGGGTTGCCAAGCTTCCAAAAAAAACTACGAGTTTCATGAAATCTCACCAAACATTTCTTCACCAATCTTGATGATACTTGCAGGTAATGATCAGTAATCCAATCCCACTTGGCTCACCAAATTTCGTTCTTCTAGGTTAAACCGTTCCTTTGCAGTAAACATTTTCATGTTTAGGTTTCACTCTGTTTTCTCCTATATGGATACATGTAGTTGGAACTCTAAATCAAACACGGTTTGTGCTAGCTCTTTGAAACTTGGCACAATAATGTAGTTCCAAGTTCTATGGCTATGGTTTGTGTCCTATTGAAGTAGCCCCAAGCAGAGACTGACGAGAATCACTTTCATTGAAAGGGGTTGCCAAGCTTCCAAAAAACTACGAGTTTCCTGAAATCTCAGCAAACATTTTTTCACCAGTCTTGATGATACTTGCAGGTAATGATCAGTAATCCAATCCCACTTGGCTCACCAAATTTCGTTCTTCTAGGTTAAACCGTTCCTTTGCAGTAACCGTTTTCATGTTTAGGTTTCACTCTGTTTTCTCCTATATGGATACATGTAGTTGGAACTCTAAATCAAACACGGTTTGTGCTAGCTCTTTGAAACTTGGCACAATAATGTAGTTCCAAGTTCTATGGCTATGGTTTGTGTCCTATTGAAGTAGCCCCAAGCAGAGACTGACGAGAATCACATTCATTGAAATTGGTTGCCAAGCTTCCAAAAAACTACGAGTTTCCTGAAATCTCAGCAAACATTTTTTCACCCAATCTTGATGATACTTGCAGGTAATGATCAGTACACCAATCCCACTTGGCTCACAAAATTTCGTTTTTCTAGGTTAAACCGTTCCTTTGCAGTAACCGTTTTCATGTTTAGGTTTCACTCTGTTTTCTCCTATACGGATACATGTATTTGGAACTCTAAATCAAACGCGGTTTGTGCTAGCTATTTGAAACCTGGCACAATAATGTAGTTTCAAGTTCTATCCCTATGGTTTGTGTCCTATTGAAGTAGCCCCAAGCAGAGACTGACGAGAATCACATTGAATGAAAGGGGTTGCCAAGCTTCCCAAAAACTACGAGTTTCCTGAAATCTCAGCAAACATTTTTTCACCCAATCTTGATGATACTTGCAGGTAATGATCAGTACACCAATCCACTTGGCTCACCAAATTTCGTTCTTCTAGGTTAAACCGTTCCTTTGCAGTAACCGTTTTCATGTTTAGGTTTCACTCTGTTTTCTCCTATATGGATACATGTAGTTGGAACTCTAAATCAAACACGGTTTGTGCTAGCTCTTTGAAACTTGGCACAATAATGTAGTTCCAAGTTCTATCGCTATGGTTTGTGTCCTATTGAAGTAGCCCCAAGCAGAGACTGACGAGAATCACATTCATTGAAAGGGGTTGCCAAGCTTCCAAAAAAACTACGAGTTTCCTGAAATCTCACCAAACATTTTTTCACCAATCTTGATGATACTTGCAGGTAATGATCAGTACACCAATCCCACTTGGCTCACCAAATTTCGTTCTTCTAGGTTAAACCGTTCCTTTGCAGTAACCGTTTTCATGTTTAGGTTTCACTCTGTTTTCTCCTATATGGATACATGTAGTTGGAACTCTAAATCAAACACGGTTTGTGCTAATTCTTTGAAACTTGGCACAATAATGTAGTTCCAAGTTCTATCGCTATGGTTTGTGTCCTATTGAAGTAGCCCGAAGCAGAGACTGACGAGAATCACTTTCATTGAAAGGGGTTGCCAAGCTTCCAAAAAACTACGAGTTTCCTGAAATCTCAGCAAACATTTTTTCACCCAATCTTGATGATACTTGCAGGTAATGATCAGTACACCAATCCCACTTGGCTCACCAAATTTCGTTCTTCTAGGTTAAACCGTTCCTTTGCAGGAACCGTTTTCATGTTTAGGTTTCACTCTGTTTTCTCCTATATGGATACATGTAGTTGGAACTCTAAATCAAACACGGTTTGTGCTAGCTCTTTGAAACTTGGCACAATAATGTAGTTCCAAGTTCTATCGCTATGGTTTGTGTCCTATTGAAGTAGCCCCAAGCAGAGACTGACGAGAATCACATTCATTGAAATTGGTTGCCAAGCTTCCAAAAAACTACGAGTTTCCTGAAATCTCAGCAAACATTTTTTCACCCAATCTTGATGATACTTGCAGGTAATGATCAGTACACCAATCCCACTTGGCTCACCAAATTTCGTTCTTCTAGGTTAAACCGTTCCTTTGCAATAACCGTTTTCATGTTTAGGTTTCACTCTGTTTTCTCCTATATGGATACATGTATTTGGAACTCTAAATCAAACACGGTTTGTGCTAGCTCTTTGAAACTTGGCACAATAATGTAGTTCCAAGTTCTATCGCTATGGTTTGTGTCCTATTGAAGTAGCCCCAAGCAGAGACTGATGAGAATCACATTCATTGAAAGGGGTTGCCAAGCTTCCAAAAAACTACGAGTTTCCTGAAATCTCAGCAAACATTTTTTCACCCAATCTTGATGATACTTGCAGGTAATGATCAGTACACCAATCCACTTGGCTCACCAAATTTCGTTCTTCTAGGTTAAACCGTTCCTTTGCAGTAACCGTTTTCATGTTTAGGTTTCACTCTGTTTTCTCCTATATGGATACATGTTGTTGGAACTCTAAATCAAACACGGTTTGTGCTAGCTCTTTCAAACTTGGCACAATAATGTAGTTCCAAGTTCTATCGCTATGGTTTGTGTCCTATTGAAGTAGCCCGAAGCAGAGACTGACGAGAATCACTTTCATTGAAAGGGGTTGCCAAATTTCCGTAAAACTACGAGTTTCCTGAAATCTCAGCAAACATTTTTTCACCCAATCTTGATGATACTTGCAGGTAATGATCAGTACACCAATCCACTTGGCTCAACAAATTTCGTTCTTCTAGGTTAAACCGTTCCTTTGCAGTAACCGTTTTCATGTTTAGGTTTCACTCTGTTTTCTCCTATATGGATACATGTAGTTGGAACTCTAAATCAAACACGGTTTGTGCTAGCTCCTTGAAACTTGGTACAAAAATGTAGTTCCAAGTTCTATCGCTATGGTTTGTGTCCTATTGAAGTAGACCCAAGCAGAGACTGACGAGAATCACATTCATTGAAATTGGTTGCCAAGCTTCCAAAAAACTACGAGTTTCCTGAAATCTCAGCAAACATTTTTTCACCCAATCTTGATGATACTTGCAGGTAATGATCAGGAATCCAATCCCACTTGGCTAACCAAATTTCGTTCTTCTAGGTTAAACCGTTCCTTTGCAGTAACCGTTTTCATGTTTAGGTTTCACTCTGTCTTCTCCTATATGGATACATGTAGTTGGAACTCTATATCAAACACGGTTTGTGCTAGCTCTTTGAAACTTGGCACAATAATGTAGTTCCAAGTTCTATGGCTATGGTTTGTGTCCTATTGAAGTAGCCCCAAGCAGAGACTGACGAGAATCACTTTCATTGAAAGGGGTTGCCAAGCTTCCAAAAAACTACGAGTTTCCTGAAATCTCAGCAAACATTTTTTCACCAGTCTTGATGATACTTGCAGGTAATGATCAGTAATCCAATCCCACTTGTCTCACCAAATTTCGTTCTTCTAGGTTAAACCGTTCCTTTGCAGTAACCGTTTTCATGTTTAGGTTTCACTCTGTTTTCTCCTATATGGATACATGTAGTTGGAACTCTAAATCAAACACGGTTTGTGCTAGCTCTTTGAAACTTGGCACAATAATGTAGTTCCAAGTTCTATGGCTATGGTTTGTGTCCTATTGAAGTAGCCCCAAGCAGAGACTGACGAGAATCACATTCATTGAAATTGGTTGCCAAGCTTCAAAAAAACTACGAGTTTCCTGAAATCTCAGCAAACATTTTTTCACCCAATCTTGATGATACTTGCAGGTAATGATCAGTACACCAATCCACTTGGCTCACCAAATTTCGTTCTTCTAGGTTAAACCGTTCCTTTGCAGTAACCGTTTTCATGTTTAGGTTTCACTCTGTTTTCTCCTATATGGATACATGTAGTTGGAACTCTAAATCAAACACGGTTTGTGCTAGCTCTTTGAAACTTGGCACAATAATGTAGTTCCAAGTTCTATCGCTATGGTTTGTGTCCTATTGAAGTAGCCCCAAGCAGAGACTGACGAGAATCACATTCATTGAAAGGGGTTGCCAAGCTTCCAAAAAAACTACGAGTTTCCTGAAATCTCACCAAACATTTTTTCACCAATCTTGATGATACTTGCAGGTAATGATCAGTACACCAATCCCACTTGGCTCACCAAATTTCGTTCTTCTAGGTTAAACCGTTCCTTTGCAGTAACCGTTTTCATGTTTAGGTTTCACTCTGTTTTCTCCTATATGGATACATGTTGTTGGAACTCTAAATCAAACACGGTTTGTGCTAGCTCTTTCAAACTTGGCACAATAATGTAGTTCCAAGTTCTATCGCTATGGTTTGTGTCCTATTGAAGTAGCCCGAAGCAGAGACTGACGAGAATCACTTTCATTGAAAGGGTTGCCAAGCTTCCGTAAAACTACGAGTTTCCTGAAATCTCAGCAAACATTTTTTCACCCAATCTTGATGATACTTGCAGGTAATGATCAGTACACCAATCCCACTTGGCTCACCAAATTTCGTTCTTCTAGGTTAAACCGTTCCTTTGCAGTAACCGTTTTCATGTTTAGGTTTCACTCTGTTTTCTCCTATATGGATACAAGTAGTTGGAACTCTAAATCAAACACGGTTTGTTCTAGCTCTTTGAAACTTGGAACAATAATGTACTTCCAAGTTCTATTGCTGTGGTTTGTGTCCTATTGAAGTAGCCCGAAGCAGAGACTGACGAGAATCACTTTCATTGAAAGGGGTTGCCAAGATTCCGTAAAACTACGAGTTTCCTGAAATCTCAGCAAAAATTTTTTCACCCAATCTTGATGATACTTGCAGGTAATGATCAGTACACCAATCCCACTTGGCTCACCAAATTTCGTTCTTCTAGGTTAAACCGTCCCTTTGCAGTAACCGTTTTCATGTTTAGGTTTCACTCTGTTTTCTCCTATATGGATACATGTAGTTGGAACTCTAAATCAAACACGGTTTGTGCTAGCTCTTTGAAACTTGGCACAATAATGTAGTTCCAAGTTCTATCGCTATGGTTTGTGTCCTATTGAAGTAGCCCCAAGCAGAGACTGACGAGAATCACATTCATTGAAATTGGTTGCCAAGCTTCAAAAAAACTACGAGTTTCCTGAAATCTCAGCACACATTTTTTCACCCAATCTTGACGATACTTGCAGGTAATGATCAGGAATCCAATCCCACTTGGCTAACCAAATTTCGTTCTTCTAGGTTAAACCGTTCCTTTGCAGTAACCGTTTTCATGTTTAGGTTTCACTCTGTTTTCTCCTATATGGATACATGTAGTTGGAACTCTAAATCAAACACGGTTTGTGCTAGCTCTTTGAAACTTGGCACAATAATGTAGTTCCAAGTTCTATCGCTATGGTTTGTGTCCTATTGAAGTAGCCGCAAGCAGAGACTGACGAGAATCACTTTCATTGAAAGGGGTTGCCAAGCTTCCAAATACTACGAGTTTCCTGAAATCTCAGCAAACATTTTTTCACCCAATCTTGATGATACTTGCAGGTAATGATCAGTACACCAATCCCACTTGGCTCACCAAATTTCGTTCTTCTAGGTTAAACCGTTCCTTTGCAGTAACCGTTTTCATGTTTAGGTTTCACTCTGTTTTCTCCTATATGGATACAAGTAGTTGGAACTCTAAATCAAACACGGTTTGTTCTAGCTCTTTGAAACTTGGAACAATAATGTACTTCCAAGTTCTATTGCTGTGGTTTGTGTCCTATTGAAGTAGCCCGAAGCAGAGACTGACGAGAATCACTTTCATTGAAAGGGGTTGCCAAGATTCCGTAAAACTACGAGTTTCCTGAAATCTCAGCAAAAATTTTTTCACCCAATCTTGATGATACTTGCAGGTAATGATCAGTACACCAATCCCACTTGGCTCACCAAATTTCGTTCTTCTAGGTTAAACCGTCCCTTTGCAGTAACCGTTTTCATGTTTAGGTTTCACTCTGTTTTCTCCTATATGGATACATGTAGTTGGAACTCTAAATCAAACACGGTTTGTGCTAGCTCTTTGAAACTTGGCACAATAATGTAGTTCCAAGTTCTATCGCTATGGTTTGTGTCCTATTGAAGTAGCCCCAAGCAGAGACTGACGAGAATCACATTCATTGAAATTGGTTGCCAAGCTTCAAAAAAACTACGAGTTTCCTGAAATCTCAGCACACATTTTTTCACCCAATCTTGACGATACTTGCAGGTAATGATCAGGAATCCAATCCCACTTGGCTAACCAAATTTCGTTCTTCTAGGTTAAACCGTTCCTTTGCAGTAACCGTTTTCATGTTTAGGTTTCACTCTGTTTTCTCCTATATGGATACATGTAGTTGGAACTCTAAATCAAACACGGTTTGTGCTAGCTCTTTGAAACTTGGCACAATAATGTAGTTCCATGTTCTATGGCTATGGTTTGTGTCCTATTGAAGTAGCCCCAAGCAGAGACTGACGAGAATAACTTCATTGAAAGGGGTTGCCAAGCTTCCAAAAAACTACGAGTTTCCTGAAATCTCAGCAAACATTTTTTCACCAGTCTTGATGATACTTGCAGGTAATGATCAGTACACCAATCCCACTTGGCTCACCAAATTTCGTTCTTCTAGGTTAAACCGTTCCATTGCAGTAACCGTTTTCATGTTTAGGTTTCACTCTGTTTTCTCCTATATGGATACATGTAGTTGGAACTCTAAATCAAACACGGTTTGTGCTAGCTCTTTGAAACTTGGCACAATAATGTAGTTCCAAGTTCTATGGCTATGGTTTGTGTCCTATTGAAGTAGCCCCAAGCAGAGACTGACGAGAATCACATTCATTGAAAGGGGTTGCCAAGCTTCCAAAAAAACTACGAGTTTCCTGAAATCTCAGCAAACATTTTTTCACCAGTCTTGATGATGCTTGCAGGTAATGATCAGTAATCCAATCCCACTTGGCTCACCAAATTTCGTTCTTCTAGGTTAAACCGTTCCTTTGCAGTAACCGTTTTCATGTTTAGGTTTCACTCTGTTTTCTCCTATATGGATACATGTAGATGGAACTCTAAATCAAACACGGTTTGTGCTAGCTCTTTGAAACTTGGCACAATAATGTACTTCCAAGTTCTATTGCTATGGTTTGTGTCCTATTGAAGTAGCCCGAAGCAGAGACTAACGAGAATCACTTTCATTGAAAGGGGTTGCCAAGATTCCGTAAAACTACGAGTTTGCTGAAATCTCAGCAAACATTTTTTCACCCAATCTTGATGATACTTGCAGGTAATGATCAGTACACCAATCCCACTTGGCTCACCAAATTTCGTTCTTCTAGGTTAAACCGTTCCTTTGCAGTAACCGTTTTCATGTTTAGGTTTCACTCTGTTTTCTCCTATATGGATACATGTAGTTGGAACTCTAAATCAAACACGGTTTGTGCTAGCTCTTTGAAACTTGGCACAATAATGTAGTTCCAAGTTCTATCGCTATGGTTTGTGTCCTATTGAAGTAGCCCCAAGCAGAGACTGACGAGAATCACATTCATTGAAATTGGTTGCCAAGCTTCCAAAAAACTACGAGTTTCCTGAAATCTCAGCACACATTTTTTCACCCAATCTTGATGATACTTGCAGGTAATGATCAGGAATCCAATCCCACTTGGCTCACCAAATTTCGTTCTTCTAGGTTAAACCGTTCCTTTGCAGTAACCGTTTTCATGTTTAGGTTTCACTCTGTTTTCTCCTATATGGATACATGTAGTTGGAACTCTAAATCAAACACGGTTTGTGCTAGCTCTTTGAAACATGGCACAATAATGTAGTTCCATGTTCTATGGCTATGGTTTGTGTCCTATTGATGTAGCCCCAAGCAGAGACTGACGAGAATCACTTCATTGAAAGGGGTTGCCAAGCTTCCAAAAAACTACGAGTTTCCTGAAATCTCAGCAAACATTTTTTCACCAGTCTTGATGATACTTGCAGGTAATGATCAGTAATCCAATCCCACTTGGCTCACCAAATTTCGTTCTTCTAGGTTAAACCGTTCCTTTGCAGTAACCGTTTTCATGTTTAGGTTTCACTCTGTTTTCTCCTATATGGATACATGTAGTTGGAACTCTAAATCAAACACGGTTTGTGCTAGCTCTTTGAAACTTGGCACAATAATGTAGTTCCAAGTTCTATGGCTATGGTTTGTGTCCTATTGAAGTAGCCCAAAGCAGAGACTGACGAGAATCACTTTCATTGAAAGGGGTTACCAAGCTTCCAAAAAACTACGAGTTTCCTGAAATGTCAGCAAACATTTTTTCACCAGTCTTGATGATACTTGCAGGTAATGATCAGTAATCCAATCCCACTTGGCTCACCAAATTTCGTTCTTCTAGGTTAAACCGTTCCTTTGCAGTAACCGTTTTCATGTTTAGGTTTCACTCTGTTTTCTCCTATATGGATACATGTAGTTGGAACTCTAAATCAAACACGGTTTGTGCTAGCTCTTTGAAACTTGGCACAATAATGTAGTTCCAAGTTCTATGGCTATGGTTTGTGTCCTATTGAAGTAGCCCCAAGCAGAGACTGACGAGAATCACATTCATTGAAATTGGTTGCCAAGCTTCCAAAAAACTACGAGTTTCCTGAAATCTCAGCAAACATTTTTTCACCCAATCTTGATGATACTTGCAGGTAATGATCAGTACACCAATCCCACTTGGCTCACCAAATTTCGTTTTTCTAGGTTAAACCGTTCCTTTGCAGTAACCGTTTTCATGTTTAGGTTTCACTCTGTTTTCTCCTATACGGATACATGTATTTGGAACTCTAAATCAAACGCGGTTTGTGCTAGCTATTTGAAACCTGGCACAATAATGTAGTTTCAAGTTCTATCGCTATGGTTTGTGTCCTATTGAAGTAGCCCCAAGCAGAGACTGACGAGAATCACATTGAATGAAAGGGGTTGCCAAGCTTCCCAAAAACTACGAGTTTCCTGAAATCTCAGCAAACATTTTTTCACCCAATCTTGATGATACTTGCAGGTAATGATCAGTACACCAATCCACTTGGCTCACCAAATTTCGTTCTTCTAGGTTAAACCGTTCCATTGCAGTAACCGTTTTCATGTTTAGGTTTCACTCTGTTTTCTCCTATATGGATACATGTAGTTGGAACACTAAATCAAACACGGTTTGTGCTAGCTCTTTGAAACTTGGCACAATAATGTAGTTCCAAGTTCTATGGCTATGGTTTGTGTCCTATTGAAGTAGCCCCAAGCAGAGACTGACGAGAATCACATTCATTGAAAGGGTTTGCCAAGCTTCCAAAAAACTACGAGTTTCCTGAAAACTCAGCAAACATTTTTTCACCCAATCTTGATGATACTTGCAGGTAATGATCAGTACACCAATCCCACTTGGCTCACCAAATTTCGTTCTTCTAGGTTAAACCGTTCCTTTGCAGTAACCGTTTTCATGTTTAGGTTTCACTCTGTTTTCTCCTATATGGATACATGTATTTGGAACTCTAAATCAAATGTGGTTTGTGCTAGCTCTTTGAAACTTGGCACAATAATGTAGTTCCAAGTTCTATCGCTATGGTTTGTGTCCTATTGAAGTAGCCCCAAGCAGAGACTGACGAGAATCACATTCATTGAAAGGGGTTGCCAAGCTTCCGTAAAACTACGAGTTTCCTGAAATCTCAGCAAACATTTTTTCCCCCAATCTTGATGATACTTGCAGGTAATGATCAGTACACCAATCCCACTTGGCTCACCAAATTTCGTTCTTCTAGGTTAAACCGTTCCTTTGCAGTAACCGTTTTCATGTTTAGGTTTCACTCTGTTTTCTCCTATATGGATACAAGTAGTTGGAACTCTAAATCAAACACGGTTTGTTCTAGCTCTTTGAAACTTGGAACAATAATGTACTTCCAAGTTCTATTGCTGTGGTTTGTGTCCTATTGAAGTAGCCCGAAGCAGAGACTGACGAGAATCACTTTCATTGAAAGGGGTTGCCAAGATTCCGTAAAACTACGAGTTTCCTGAAATCTCAGCAAAAATTTTTTCACCCAATCTTGATGATACTTGCAGGTAATGATCAGTACACCAATCCCACTTGGCTCACCAAATTTCGTTCTTCTAGGTTAAACCGTCCCTTTGCAGTAACCGTTTTCATGTTTAGGTTTCACTCTGTTTTCTCCTATATGGATACATGTAGTTGGAACTCTAAATCAAACACGGTTTGTGCTAGCTCTTTGAAACTTGGCACAATAATGTAGTTCCAAGTTCTATCGCTATGGTTTGTGTCCTATTGAAGTAGCCCCAAGCAGAGACTGACGAGAATCACATTCATTGAAATTGGTTGCCAAGCTTCAAAAAAACTACGAGTTTCCTGAAATCTCAGCACACATTTTTTCACCCAATCTTGACGATACTTGCAGGTAATGATCAGGAATCCAATCCCACTTGGCTAACCAAATTTCGTTCTTCTAGGTTAAACCGTTCCTTTGCAGTAACCGTTTTCATGTTTAGGTTTCACTCTGTTTTCTCCTATATGGATACATGTAGTTGGAACTCTAAATCAAACACGGTTTGTGCTAGCTCTTTGAAACTTGGCACAATAATGTAGTTCCAAGTTCTATCGCTATGGTTTGTGTCCTATTGAAGTAGCCGCAAGCAGAGACTGACGAGAATCACTTTCATTGAAAGGGGTTGCCAAGCTTCCAAATACTACGAGTTTCCTGAAATCTCAGCAAACATTTTTTCACCCAATCTTGATGATACTTGCAGGTAATGATCAGTACACCAATCCCACTTGGCTCACCAAATTTCGTTCTTCTAGGTTAAACCGTTCCTTTGCAGTAACCGTTTTCATGTTTAGGTTTCACTCTGTTTTCTCCTATATGGATACAAGTAGTTGGAACTCTAAATCAAACACGGTTTGTTCTAGCTCTTTGAAACTTGGAACAATAATGTACTTCCAAGTTCTATTGCTGTGGTTTGTGTCCTATTGAAGTAGCCCGAAGCAGAGACTGACGAGAATCACTTTCATTGAAAGGGGTTGCCAAGATTCCGTAAAACTACGAGTTTCCTGAAATCTCAGCAAAAATTTTTTCACCCAATCTTGATGATACTTGCAGGTAATGATCAGTACACCAATCCCACTTGGCTCACCAAATTTCGTTCTTCTAGGTTAAACCGTCCCTTTGCAGTAACCGTTTTCATGTTTAGGTTTCACTCTGTTTTCTCCTATATGGATACATGTAGTTGGAACTCTAAATCAAACACGGTTTGTGCTAGCTCTTTGAAACTTGGCACAATAATGTAGTTCCAAGTTCTATCGCTATGGTTTGTGTCCTATTGAAGTAGCCCCAAGCAGAGACTGACGAGAATCACATTCATTGAAATTGGTTGCCAAGCTTCAAAAAAACTACGAGTTTCCTGAAATCTCAGCACACATTTTTTCACCCAATCTTGACGATACTTGCAGGTAATGATCAGGAATCCAATCCCACTTGGCTAACCAAATTTCGTTCTTCTAGGTTAAACCGTTCCTTTGCAGTAACCGTTTTCATGTTTAGGTTTCACTCTGTTTTCTCCTATATGGATACATGTAGTTGGAACTCTAAATCAAACACGGTTTGTGCTAGCTCTTTGAAACTTGGCACAATAATGTAGTTCCATGTTCTATGGCTATGGTTTGTGTCCTATTGAAGTAGCCCCAAGCAGAGACTGACGAGAATAACTTCATTGAAAGGGGTTGCCAAGCTTCCAAAAAACTACGAGTTTCCTGAAATCTCAGCAAACATTTTTTCACCAGTCTTGATGATACTTGCAGGTAATGATCAGTACACCAATCCCACTTGGCTCACCAAATTTCGTTCTTCTAGGTTAAACCGTTCCATTGCAGTAACCGTTTTCATGTTTAGGTTTCACTCTGTTTTCTCCTATATGGATACATGTAGTTGGAACTCTAAATCAAACACGGTTTGTGCTAGCTCTTTGAAACTTGGCACAATAATGTAGTTCCAAGTTCTATGGCTATGGTTTGTGTCCTATTGAAGTAGCCCCAAGCAGAGACTGACGAGAATCACATTCATTGAAAGGGGTTGCCAAGCTTCCAAAAAAACTACGAGTTTCCTGAAATCTCAGCAAACATTTTTTCACCAGTCTTGATGATGCTTGCAGGTAATGATCAGTAATCCAATCCCACTTGGCTCACCAAATTTCGTTCTTCTAGGTTAAACCGTTCCTTTGCAGTAACCGTTTTCATGTTTAGGTTTCACTCTGTTTTCTCCTATATGGATACATGTAGATGGAACTCTAAATCAAACACGGTTTGTGCTAGCTCTTTGAAACTTGGCACAATAATGTACTTCCAAGTTCTATTGCTATGGTTTGTGTCCTATTGAAGTAGCCCGAAGCAGAGACTAACGAGAATCACTTTCATTGAAAGGGGTTGCCAAGATTCCGTAAAACTACGAGTTTGCTGAAATCTCAGCAAACATTTTTTCACCCAATCTTGATGATACTTGCAGGTAATGATCAGTACACCAATCCCACTTGGCTCACCAAATTTCGTTCTTCTAGGTTAAACCGTTCCTTTGCAGTAACCGTTTTCATGTTTAGGTTTCACTCTGTTTTCTCCTATATGGATACATGTAGTTGGAACTCTAAATCAAACACGGTTTGTGCTAGCTCTTTGAAACTTGGCACAATAATGTAGTTCCAAGTTCTATCGCTATGGTTTGTGTCCTATTGAAGTAGCCCCAAGCAGAGACTGACGAGAATCACATTCATTGAAATTGGTTGCCAAGCTTCCAAAAAACTACGAGTTTCCTGAAATCTCAGCACACATTTTTTCACCCAATCTTGATGATACTTGCAGGTAATGATCAGGAATCCAATCCCACTTGGCTCACCAAATTTCGTTCTTCTAGGTTAAACCGTTCCTTTGCAGTAACCGTTTTCATGTTTAGGTTTCACTCTGTTTTCTCCTATATGGATACATGTAGTTGGAACTCTAAATCAAACACGGTTTGTGCTAGCTCTTTGAAACATGGCACAATAATGTAGTTCCATGTTCTATGGCTATGGTTTGTGTCCTATTGATGTAGCCCCAAGCAGAGACTGACGAGAATCACTTCATTGAAAGGGGTTGCCAAGCTTCCAAAAAACTACGAGTTTCCTGAAATCTCAGCAAACATTTTTTCACCAGTCTTGATGATACTTGCAGGTAATGATCAGTAATCCAATCCCACTTGGCTCACCAAATTTCGTTCTTCTAGGTTAAACCGTTCCTTTGCAGTAACCGTTTTCATGTTTAGGTTTCACTCTGTTTTCTCCTATATGGATACATGTAGTTGGAACTCTAAATCAAACACGGTTTGTGCTAGCTCTTTGAAACTTGGCACAATAATGTAGTTCCAAGTTCTATGGCTATGGTTTGTGTCCTATTGAAGTAGCCCAAAGCAGAGACTGACGAGAATCACTTTCATTGAAAGGGGTTACCAAGCTTCCAAAAAACTACGAGTTTCCTGAAATGTCAGCAAACATTTTTTCACCAGTCTTGATGATACTTGCAGGTAATGATCAGTAATCCAATCCCACTTGGCTCACCAAATTTCGTTCTTCTTGGTTAAACCGTTCCTTTGCAGTAACCGTTTTCATGTTTAGGTTTCACTCTGTTTTCTCCTATATGGATACATGTAGTTGGAACTCTAAATCAAACACGGTTTGTGCTAGCTCTTTGAAACTTGGCACAATAATGTAGTTCCAAGTTCTATGGCTATGGTTTGTGTCCTATTGAAGTAGCCCCAAGCAGAGACTGACGAGAATCACATTCATTGAAATTGGTTGCCAAGCTTCCAAAAAACTACGAGTTTCCTGAAATCTCAGCAAACATTTTTTCACCCAATCTTGATGATACTTGCAGGTAATGATCAGTACACCAATCCCACTTGGCTCACCAAATTTCGTTTTTCTAGGTTAAACCGTTCCTTTGCAGTAACCGTTTTCATGTTTAGGTTTCACTCTGTTTTCTCCTATACGGATACATGTATTTGGAACTCTAAATCAAACGCGGTTTGTGCTAGCTATTTGAAACCTGGCACAATAATGTAGTTTCAAGTTCTATCGCTATGGTTTGTGTCCTATTGAAGTAGCCCCAAGCAGAGACTGACGAGAATCACATTGAATGAAAGGGGTTGCCAAGCTTCCCAAAAACTACGAGTTTCCTGAAATCTCAGCAAACATTTTTTCACCCAATCTTGATGATACTTGCAGGTAATGATCAGTACACCAATCCACTTGGCTCACCAAATTTCGTTCTTCTAGGTTAAACCGTTCCATTGCAGTAACCGTTTTCATGTTTAGGTTTCACTCTGTTTTCTCCTATATGGATACATGTAGTTGGAACACTAAATCAAACACGGTTTGTGCTAGCTCTTTGAAACTTGGCACAATAATGTAGTTCCAAGTTCTATGGCTATGGTTTGTGTCCTATTGAAGTAGCCCCAAGCAGAGACTGACGAGAATCACATTCATTGAAAGGGTTTGCCAAGCTTCCAAAAAACTACGAGTTTCCTGAAAACTCAGCAAACATTTTTTCACCCAATCTTGATGATACTTGCAGGTAATGATCAGTACACCAATCCCACTTGGCTCACCAAATTTCGTTCTTCTAGGTTAAACCGTTCCTTTGCAGTAACCGTTTTCATGTTTAGGTTTCACTCTGTTTTCTCCTATATGGATACATGTATTTGGAACTCTAAATCAAATGTGGTTTGTGCTAGCTCTTTGAAACTTGGCACAATAATGTAGTTCCAAGTTCTATCGCTATGGTTTGTGTCCTATTGAAGTAGCCCCAAGCAGAGACTGACGAGAATCACATTCATTGAAAGGGGTTGCCAAGCTTCCGTAAAACTACGAGTTTCCTGAAATCTCAGCACACATTTTTTCCCCCAATCTTGATGATACTTGCAGGTAATGATCAGTACACCAATCCCACTTGGCTCACCAAATTTCGTTCTTCTAGGTTAAACCGTTCCTTTGCAGTAACCGTTTTCATGTTTAGGTTTCACTCTGTTTTCTCCTATATGGATACAAGTAGTTGGAACTCTAAATCAAACACGGTTTGTTCTAGCTCTTTGAAACTTGGCACAATAATGTACTTCCAAGTTCTATTGCTATGGTTTGTGTCCTATTGAAGTAGCCCGAAGCAGAGACTGACGAGAATCACTTTCATTGAAAGGGGTTGCCAAGATTCCATAAAACTACGAGTTTCCTGAAATCTCAGCAAAAATTTTTTCACCCAATCTTGATGATACTTGCAGGTAATGATCAGTACACCAATCCCACTTGGCTCACCAAATTTCGTTCTTCTAGGTTAAACCGTTCCTTTGCAGTAACCGTTTTCATGTTTAGGTTTCACTCTGTTTTCTCCTATATGGATACATGTAGTTGGAACTCTAAATCAAACACGGTTTGTGCTAGCTCTTTGAAACTTGGCACAATAATGTAGTTCCAAGTTCTATCGCTATGGTTTGTGTCCTATTGAAGTAGCCCAAGCAGAGACTGACGAGAATCACATTCATTGAAATTGGTTGCCAAGCTTCCAAAAAACTACGAGTTTCCTGAAATCTCAGCACACATTTTTTCACCCAATCTTGATGATACTTGCAGGTAATGATCAGGAATCCAATCCCACTTGGCTAACCAAATTTCGTTCTTCTAGGTTAAACCGTTCCTTTGCAATAACCGTTTTCATGTTTAGGTTTCACTCTGTTTTCTCCTATATGGATACATGTAGTTGGAACTCTAAATCAAACACGGTTTGTGCTAGCTCTTTGAAACTTGGCACAATAATGTAGTTCCAAGTTCTATGGCTATGGTTTGTGTCCTATTGAAGTAGCCCCAAGCAGAGACTGACGAGAATCACATTCATTGAAAGGGGTTGCCAAGCTTCCAAAAAAACTACGAGTTTCCTGAAATCTCAGCAAACATTTTTTCACCAGTCTTGATGATGCTTGCAGGTAATGATCAGTAATCCAATCCCACTTGACTCACCAAATTTCGTTCTTCTAGGTTAAACCGTTCCTTTGCAGTAACCGTTTTCATGTTTAGGTTTCACTCTGTTTTCTCCTATATGGATACATGTAGTTGGAACTCTAAATCAAACACGGTTTGTGCTAGCTCTTTGAAACTTGGCACAATAATGTACTTCCAAGTTCTATTGCTATGGTTTGTGTCCTATTGAAGTAGCCCGAAGCAGAGACTGACGAGAATCACTTTCATTGAAAGGGGTTGCCAAGATTCCGTAAAACTACGAGTTTGCTGAAATCTCAGCAAACATTTTTTCACCAATCTTGATGATACTTGCAGGTAATGATCAGTACACCAATCCCACTTGGCTCACCAAATTTCGTTCTTCTAGGTTAAACCGTTCCTTTGCAGTAACCGTTTTCATGTTTAGGTTTCACTCTGTTTTCTCCTATATGGATACATGTAGTTGGAACTCTAAATCAAACACGGTTTTTGCTAATTCTTTGAAACTTGGCACAATAATGTAGTTCCAAGTTCTATAGCTATGGTTTGTGTCCTATTGAAGTAGCCCGAAGCAGAGACTGACGAGAATCACATTCATTGAAATTGGTTGCCAAGCTTCCAAAAAACTCCGAGTTTCCTGAAATCTCAGCAAACATTTTTTCACCCAATCTTGATGATACTTGCAGGTAATGATCAGTACACCAATCCCACTTGGCTCACCAAATTTCGTTCTTCTAGGTTAAACCGTTCCTTTGCAGTAACCGTTTTCATGTTTAGGTTTCACTCTGTTTTCTCCTATACGGATACATGTATTTGGAACTCTAAATCAAACGCGGTTTGTGCTAGCTATTTGAAACCTGGCACAATAATGTAGTTTCAAGTTCTATCGCTATGGTTTGTGTCCTATTGAAGTAGCCCCAAGCAGAGACTGACGAGAATCACATTGAATGAAAGGGGTTGCCAAGCTTCCCAAAAACTACGAGTTTCCTGAAATCTCAGCAAACATTTTTTCACCCAATCTTGATGATACTTGCAGGTAATGATCAGTACACCAATCCACTTGGCTCACCAAATTTCGTTCTTCTAGGTTAAACCGTTCCTTTGCAGTAACCGTTTTCATGTTTAGGTTTCACTCTGTTTTCTCCTATATGGATACATGTAGTTGGAACTCTAAATCAAACACGGTTTGTGCTAGCTCTTTGAAACTTGGCAAGGTCCAAGTTCAATGATATGGTGTGTCCTCTTGCGTCGTTTGTGTCCTATTGAAGTAGCCCCAAGCAGAGACTGACGAGAATCACATTCATTGAAATTGGTTGCCAAGCTTCCAAAAAACTACGAGTTTCCTGAAATCTCAGCAAACATTTTTTCACCCAATCTTGATGATACTTGCAGGTAATGATCAGTACACCAATCCCACTTGGCTCACCAAATTTCGTTCTTCTAGGTTAAACCGTTCCTTTGCAGTAACCGTTTTCATGTTTAGGTTTCACTCTGTTTTCTCCTATATGGATACATGTATTTGGAACTCTAAATCAAACACGGTTTGTGCTAGCTCTTTGAAACTTGGCACAATAACGTAGTTCCAAGTTCTATCGCTATGGTTTGTTTCCTATTGAAGTAGCCCCAAGCAGAGACTGACGAGAATCACATTCATTGAATGGGGTTGCCAAGCTTCCAAAAAAACTACGAGTTTCCTGAAATCTCAGCAAAACATTTTTTCACCAATCTTGATGATACTTGCAGGTAATGATCAGTACACCAATCCCACTTGGCTCACCAAATTTCGTTCTTCTAGGTTAAACCGTTCCTTTGCAGTAACCGTTTTCATGTTTAGGTTTCACTCTGTTTTCTCCTATATGGATACATGTAGTTGGAACTCTAAATCAAACACGGTTTTTGCTAATTCTTTGAAACTTGGCACAATAATGTAGTTCCAAGTTCTATAGCTATGGTTTGTGTCCTATTGAAGTAGCCCGAAGCAGAGACTGACGAGAATCACATTCATTGAAATTGGTTGCCAAGCTTCCAAAAAACTCCGAGTTTCCTGAAATCTCAGCAAACATTTTTTCACCCAATCTTGATGATACTTGCAGGTAATGATCAGTACACCAATCCCACTTGGCTCACCAAATTTCGTTCTTCTAGGTTAAACCGTTCCTTTGCAGTAACCGTTTTCATGTTTAGGTTTCACTCTGTTTTCTCCTATACGGATACATGTATTTGGAACTCTAAATCAAACGCGGTTTGTGCTAGCTATTTGAAACCTGGCACAATAATGTAGTTTCAAGTTCTATCGCTATGGTTTGTGTCCTATTGAAGTAGCCCCAAGCAGAGACTGACGAGAATCACATTGAATGAAAGGGGTTGCCAAGCTTCCCAAAAACTACGAGTTTCCTGAAATCTCAGCAAACATTTTTTCACCCAATCTTGATGATACTTGCAGGTAATGATCAGTACACCAATCCACTTGGCTCACCAAATTTCGTTCTTCTAGGTTAAACCGTTCCTTTGCAGTAACCGTTTTCATGTTTAGGTTTCACTCTGTTTTCTCCTATATGGATACATGTAGTTGGAACTCTAAATCAAACACGGTTTGTGCTAGCTCTTTGAAACTTGGCACAATAATGTAGTTCCAAGTTCTATCGCTATGGTTTGTGTCCTATTGAAGTAGCCCAAAGCAGAGACTGACGAGAATCACATTCATTGAAATTGGTTGCCAAGCTTCCAAAAAACTACGAGTTTCCTGAAATCTCAGCAAACATTTTTTCACCCAATCTTGATGATACTTGCAGGTAATGATCAGTACACCAATCCCACTTGGCTCACCAAATTTCGTTCTTCTAGGTTAAACCGTTCCTTTGCAGTAACCGTTTTCATGTTTAGGTTTCACTCTGTTTTCTCCTATATGGATACATGTAGTTGGAACTCTAAATCAAACACGGTTTGTGGTAATTCTTTCCAAACTTGGCACAATAATGTAGTTCCAAGTTCTATGGCTATGGTTTGTGTCCCTATTGAAGTAGCCCAAGCAGAGACTGACGAGAATCACATTCATTGAAAGGGGTTGCCAAGCTTCCAAAAAACTACGAGTTTCCTGAAATCTCAGCAAACATTTTTTCACCCAATCTTGATGATACTTGCAGGTAATGATCAGTACACCAATCCCACTTGGCTCACCAAATTTCGTTCTTCTCGGTTAAACCGTTCCTTTGCAGTAACCGTTTTCATGTTTAGGTTCACTCTGTTTTCTCCTATATGGATACATGTAGTTGGAACTCTAAATCAAACACGGTTTTTGTTAATTCTTTGAAACTTGGCACAATAATGTAGTTCCAAGTTCTATGGCTATGCTTTGTGTCCTATTGAAGTAGCCCGAAGCAGAGACTGACGAGAATCACATTCATTGAAATTCGTTGCCAAGCTTCCAAAAAACTACGAGTTTCCTGAAATCTCAGAAAACATTTTTTCACCCAATCTTGATGATACTTGCAGGTCATGATCAGTACACAAATCCCACTTGGCTCACCAAATTTCGTTCTTCTAGGTTAAACCGTTCCTTTGCAGGAACCGTTTTCATGTTTAGGTTTCACTCTGTTTTCTCTTATACGGATACATGTATTTGGAACTCTAAATCAAACGCGGTTTGTGCTAGCTCTTTGAAACTTGGCACAATAATGTAGTTCCAAGTTCTATGGCTATGGTTTGTGTCCTATTGAAGTAGCCCCAAGCGGAGACTGACGAGAATCACATTCATTGAAAGGGTTGCCAAGCTTCCAAAAAAACTACGAGTTTCCTGAAATCTCACCAAACATTTTTTCACCAATCTTGATGATACTTGCAGGTATGATCAGTAATCCAATCCCACTTGGCTCACCAAATTTCATTCTTGTAGGTTAAACCGTTCCTTTGCAGTAACCGTTTTCATGTTTAGGTTTCACTCTGTTTTCTCCTATATGGATACATGTACTTGGAACTCTAAATCAAACACGGTTTGTGCTAGCTCTTTGAAACTTGGCACAATAATGTAGATCCAAGTTCTATGGCTATGGTTTGTGTCCTATTGAAGTAGCCCCAAGCGGAGACTGACGAGAATCACATTCATTGAAAGGGGTTGCCAAGCTTCCAAAAAAACTACGAGTTTCCTGAAATCTCAGCACACATTTTTTCACCCAATCTTGATGATACTTGCAGGTAATGATCAGGAATCCAATCCCACTTGGCTAACCAAATTTCGTTCTTCTAGGTTAAACCGTTCCTTTGCAGTAACCGTTTTCATGTTTAGGTTTCACTCTGTTTTCTCCTATATGGATACATGTAGTTGGAACTCTAAAAATCAAACTCGGTTTGTGATAGCTCTTTGAAACGTGGCAAAATAATGTAGTTCCAAGTTCTATGGCTATGGTTTGTGTCCTATTGAAGTAGCCCCAAGCAGAGACTGACGAGAATCACTTTCATTGAAAGGGGTTGCCAAGCTTCCAAAAAACTACGAGTTTCCTGAAATCTCAGCAAACATTTTTTCACCCAATCTTGATGATACTTGCAGGTAATGATCAGTACACCAATCCCACTTGGCTCACCAAATTTCGTTCTTCTAGGTTAAACCGTTCCTTTGCAGTAACCGTTTTCATGTTTAGGTTTCACTCTGTTTTCTCCTATATGGATACATGTAGTTGGAACTCTAAATCAAACACGGTTTGTGGTAATTCTTTCCAACTTGGCACAATAATGTAGTTCCAAGTTCTATGGCTATGGTTTGTGTCCTATTGAAGTAGCCCCAAGCAGAGACTGACGAGAATCACATTCATTGAAAGGGGTTGCCAAGCTTCCAAAAACCTACGAGTTTCCTGAAATCTCAGCAAAACATTTTTTCACCCAATCTTGATGATACTTGCAGGTAATGATCAGTACACCAATCCCACTTGGCTCACCAAATTTCGTTCTTCTCGGTTAAACCGTTCCTTTGCAGTAACCGTTTTCATGTTTAGGTTTCACTCTGTTTTCTCCTATATGGATACATGTAGTTGGAACTCTAAATCAAACACGGTTTTTGCTAATTCTTTGAAACTTGGCACAATAATGTAGTTCCAAGTTCTATGGCTATGCTTTGTGTCCTATTGAAGTAGCCCGAAGCAGAGACTGACGAGAATCACATTCATTGAAATTCGTTGCCAAGCTTCCAAAAAACTACGAGTTTCCTGAAATCTCAGAAAACATTTTTTCACCCAATCTTGATGATACTTGCAGGTCATGATCAGTACACAAATCCCACTTGGCTCACCAAATTTCGTTCTTCTAGGTTAAACCGTTCCTTTGCAGGAACCGTTTTCATGTTTAGGTTTCACTCTGTTTTCTCTTATACGGATACATGTATTTGGAACTCTAAATCAAACGCGGTTTGTGCTAGCTCTTTGAAACTTGGCACAATAATGTAGTTCCAAGTTCTATGGCTATGGTTTGTGTCCTATTGAAGTAGCCCCAAGCGGAGACTGACGAGAATCACATTCATTGAAAGGGGTTGCCAAGCTTCCAAAAAAACTACGAGTTTCCTGAAATCTCACCAAACATTTTTTCACCAATCTTGATGATACTTGCAGGTATGATCAGTAATCCAATCCCACTTGGCTCACCAAATTTCATTCTTGTAGGTTAAACCGTTCCTTTGCAGTAACCGTTTTCATGTTTAGGTTTCACTCTGTTTTCTCCTATATGGATACATGTACTTGGAACTCTAAATCAAACACGGTTTGTGCTAATTCTTTGAAACTTGGCACAATAATGCACTTCCAAGTTCTCTTGCTATGGTTTGTGTCCTATTGAAGTAGCCCGAAGCAGAGACTGACGAGAATCACTTTCATTGAAAGGGGTTGCCAAGCTTCCGTAAAACTACGAGTTTCCTGAAATCTCAGCAAACATTTTTTCACCCAATCTTGATGATACTTGCAGGTAATGATCAGTACACCAATCCCACTTGGCTCACCAAGTTTCGTTCTTCTAGGTTAAACCGTTCCTTTGCAGTAACCGTTTTCATGTTTAGGTTTCACTCTGTTTTTTCCTATATGGATACATGTAGTTGGAACTCTAAATCAAACACGGTTTGTGCTAGCTCTTTGAAACTTGGCACAATAATGTAGTTCCAAGTTCTATCGCTATGGTTTGTGTCCTATTGAAGTAGCCCCCAGCAGAGACTGACGAGAATCACATTCATTGAAATTGGTTGCCAAGCTTCCAAAAAAACTACGAGTTTCCTGAAATCTCAGCAAACATTTTTTCACCCAATCTTGATGATCCTTGCAGGTAATGATCAGGAATCCAATCCCACTTGGCTCACCAAATTTCGTTCTTCTAGGTTAAACCGTTCCTTTGCAGTAACCGTTTTCATGTTTAGGTTTCACTCTGTTTTCTCCTATATGGATACATGTAGTTGGAACTCTAAATCAAACACGGTTTGTGCTAGCTCTTTGAAACTTGGCACAATAATGTAGATCCAAGTTCTATGGCTATGGTTTGTGTCCTATTGAAGTAGCCCCAAGCGGAGACTGACGAGAATCACATTCATTGAAAGGGGTTGCCAAGCTTCCAAAAAAACTACGAGTTTCCTGAAATCTCAGCACACATTTTTTCACCCAATCTTGATGATACTTGCAGGTAATGATCAGGAATCCAATCCCACTTGGCTAACCAAATTTCGTTCTTCTAGGTTAAACCGTTCCTTTGCAGTAACCGTTTTCATGTTTAGGTTTCACTCTGTTTTCTCCTATATGGATACATGTAGTTGGAACTCTAAATCAAACTCGGTTTGTGATAGCTCTTTGAAACGTGGCAAAATAATGTAGTTCCAAGTTCTATGGCTATGGTTTTTGTCCTATTGAAGTAGCCCCAAGCAGAGACTGACGAGAATCACTTTCATTGAAAGGGGTTGCCAAGCTTCCAAAAAACTACGAGTTTCCTGAAATCTCAGCAAACATTTTTTCACCAATCTTGATGATACTTGCAGGTAATGATCAGTAATCCAATCCCACTTGGCTCACCAAATTTCGTTCTTCTAGGTTAAACCGTTCCTTTGCAGTAACCGTTTTCATGTTTAGGTTTCACTCTGTTTTCTCCTATATGGATACATGTAGTTGGAACTCTAAATCAAACACGGTTTTTGCTAATTATTTGAAACTTGGCACAATAATGTAGTTCCAAGTTCTATGGCTATGGTTTGTGTCCTATTGAAGTAGCCCGATGCAGAGACTGACGAGAATCACATTCATTGAAATTCGTTGCCAAGCTTCCAAAAAACTACGAGTTTCCTGAAATCTCAGAAAACATTTTTTCACCCAATCTTGATGATACTTGCAGGTCATGATCAGTACACAAATCCCACTTGGCTCACCAAATTTCGTTCTTCTAGGTTAAACCGTTCCTTTGCAGGAACCGTTTTCATGTTTAGGTTTCACTCTGTTTTCTCCTATACGGATACATGTATTTGGAACTCTAAATCAAACGCGGTTTGTGCTAGCTCTTTGAAACTTGGCACAATAATGTAGTTCCAAGTTCTATGGCTATGGTTTGTGTCCTATTGAAGTAGCCCCAAGCGGAGACTTACGAGAATCACATTCATTGAAAGGGGTTGCCAAGCTTCCAAAAAAACTACGAGTTTCCTGAAATCTCAGCACACATTTTTTCACCAATCTTGATGATACTTGCAGGTATGATCAGTAATCCAATCCCACTTGGCTCACCAAATTTCATTCTTGTAGGTTAAACCGTTCCTTTGCAGTAACCGTTTTCATGTTTAGGTTTCACTCTGTTTTCTCCTATATGGATACATGTAGTTGGAACTCTAAATCAAACACGGTTTGTGCTAGCTCTTTGAAACTTGGCACAATAATGTAGTTCCAAGTTCTATCGCTATGGTTTGTGTCCTATTGAAGTAGCCCCCAGCAGAGACTGACGAGAATCACATTCATTGAAATTGGTTGCCAAGCTTCCAAAAAAACTACGAGTTTCCTGAAATCTCAGCAAACATTTTTTCACCCAATCTTGATGATCCTTCCAGGTAATGATCAGGAATCCAATCCCACTTGGCTCACCAAATTTCGTTCTTCTAGGTTAAACCGTTCCTTTGCAGTAACCGTTTTCATGTTTAGGTTTCACTCTGTTTTCTCCTATATGGATACATGTAGTTGGAACTCTAAATCAAACACGGTTTGTGCTAGCTCTTTGAAACTTGGCACAATAATGTAGATCCAAGTTCTATGGCTATGGTTTGTGTCCTATTGAAGTAGCCCCAAGCGGAGACTGACGAGAATCACATTCATTGAAAGGGGTTGCCAAGCTTCCAAAAAAACTACGAGTTTCCTGAAATCTCAGCACACATTTTTTCACCCAATCTTGATGATACTTGCAGGTAATGATCAGGAATCCAATCCCACTTGGCTAACCAAATTTCGTTCTTCTAGGTTAAACCGTTCCTTTGCAGTAACCGTTTTCATGTTTAGGTTTCACTCTGTTTTCTCCTATATGGATACATGTAGTTGGAACTCTAAATCAAACTCGGTTTGTGATAGCTCTTTGAAACGTGGCAAAATAATGTAGTTCCAAGTTCTATGGCTATGGTTTGTGTCCTATTGAAGTAGCCCAAGCAGAGACTGACGAGAATCACTTTCATTGAAAGGGGTTGCCAAGCTTCCAAAAAACTACGAGTTTCCTGAAATCTCAGCAAACATTTTTTCACCCAATCTTGATGATACTTGCAGGTAATGATCAGTACACCAATCCCACTTGGCTCACCAAATTTCGTTCTTCTAGGTTAAACCGTTCCTTTGCAGTAACCGTTTTCATGTTTAGGTTTCACTCTGTTTTCTCCTATATGGATACATGTAGTTGGAACTCTAAATCAAACACGGTTTGTGGTAATTCTTTCCAACTTGGCACAATAATGTAGTTCCAAGTTCTATGGCTATGGTTTGTGTCCTATTGAAGTAGCCCCAAGCAGAGACTGACGAGAATCACATTCATTGAAAGGGGTTGCCAAGCTTCCAAAAAACTACGAGTTTCCTGAAATCTCAGCAAACATTTTTTCACCCAATCTTGATGATACTTGCAGGTAATGATCAGTACACCAATCCCACTTGGCTCACCAAATTTCGTTCTTCTCGGTTAAACCGTTCCTTTGCAGTAACCGTTTTCATGTTTAGGTTTCACTCTGTTTTCTCCTATATGGATACATGTAGTTGGAACTCTAAATCAAACACGGTTTTTGCTAATTCTTTGAAACTTGGCACAATAATGTAGTTCCAAGTTCTATGGCTATGCTTTATGTCCTATTGAAGTAGCCCGAAGCAGAGACTGACGAGAATCACATTCATTGAAATTCGTTGCCAAGCTTCCAAAAAACTACGAGTTTCCTGAAATCTCAGAAAACATTTTTTCACCCAATCTTGATGATACTTGCAGGTCATGATCAGTACACAAATCCCACTTGGCTCACCAAATTTCGTTCTTCTAGGTTAAACCGTTCCTTTGCAGGAACCGTTTTCATGTTTAGGTTTCACTCTGTTTTCTCTTATACGGATACATGTATTTGGAACTCTAAATCAAACGCGGTTTGTGCTAGCTCTTTGAAACTTGGCACAATAATGTAGTTCCAAGTTCTATGGCTATGGTTTGTGTCCTATTGAAGTAGCCCCAAGCGGAGACTGACGAGAATCACATTCATTGAAAGGGGTTGCCAAGCTTCCAAAAAAACTACGAGTTTCCTGAAATCTCACCAAACATTTTTTCACCAATCTTGATGATACTTGCAGGTATGATCAGTAATCCAATCCCACTTGGCTCACCAAATTTCATTCTTGTAGGTTAAACCGTTCCTTTGCAGTAACCGTTTTCATGTTTAGGTTTCACTCTGTTTTCTCCTATATGGATACATGTACTTGGAACTCTAAATCAAACACGGTTTGTGCTAATTCTTTGAAACTTGGCACAATAATGCACTTCCAAGTTCTCTTGCTATGGTTTGTGTCCTATTGAAGTAGCCCGAAGCAGAGACTGACGAGAATCACTTTCATTGAAAGGGGTTGCCAAGCTTCCGTAAAACTACGAGTTTCCTGAAATCTCAGCAAACATTTTTTCACCCAATCTTGATGATACTTGCAGGTAATGATCAGTACACCAATCCCACTTGGCTCACCAAGTTTCGTTCTTCTAGGTTAAACCGTTCCTTTGCAGTAACCGTTTTCATGTTTAGGTTTCACTCTGTTTTTTCCTATATGGATACATGTAGTTGGAACTCTAAATCAAACACGGTTTGTGCTAGCTCTTTGAAACTTGGCACAATAATGTAGTTCCAAGTTCTATCGCTATGGTTTGTGTCCTATTGAAGTAGCCCCCAGCAGAGACTGACGAGAATCACATTCATTGAAATTGGTTGCCAAGCTTCCAAAAAAACTACGAGTTTCCTGAAATCTCAGCAAACATTTTTTCACCCAATCTTGATGATCCTTGCAGGTAATGATCAGGAATCCAATCCCACTTGGCTCACCAAATTTCGTTCTTCTAGGTTAAACCGTTCCTTTGCAGTAACCGTTTTCATGTTTAGGTTTCACTCTGTTTTCTCCTATATGGATACATGTAGTTGGAACTCTAAATCAAACACGGTTTGTGCTAGCTCTTTGAAACTTGGCACAATAATGTAGATCCAAGTTCTATGGCTATGGTTTGTGTCCTATTGAAGTAGCCCCAAGCGGAGACTGACGAGAATCACATTCATTGAAAGGGTTGCCAAGCTTCCAAAAAAACTACGAGTTTCCTGAAATCTCAGCACACATTTTTTCACCCAATCTTGATGATACTTGCAGGTAATGATCAGGAATCCAATCCCACTTGGCTAACCAAATTTCGTTCTTCTAGGTTAAACCGTTCCTTTGCAGTAACCGTTTTCATGTTTAGGTTTCACTCTGTTTTCTCCTATATGGATACATGTAGTTGGAACTCTAAATCAAACTCGGTTTGTGATAGCTCTTTGAAACGTGGCAAAATAATGTAGTTCCAAGTTCTATGGCTATGGTTTGTGTCCTATTGAAGTAGCCCCAAGCAGAGACTGACGAGAATCACTTTCATTGAAAGGGGTTGCCAAGCTTCCAAAAAACTACGAGTTTCCTGAAATCTCAGCAAACATTTTTTCACCAATCTTGATGATACTTGCAGGTAATGATCAGTAATCCAATCCCACTTGGCTCACCAAATTTCGTTCTTCTAGGTTAAACCGTTCCTTTGCAGTAACCGTTTTCATGTTTAGGTTTCACTCTGTTTTCTCCTATATGGATACATGTAGTTGGAACTCTAAATCAAACACGGTTTTTGCTAATTATTTGAAACTTGGCACAATAATGTAGTTCCAAGTTCTATGGCTATGGTTTGTGTCCTATTGAAGTAGCCCGATGCAGAGACTGACGAGAATCACATTCATTGAAATTCGTTGCCAAGCTTCCAAAAAACTACGAGTTTCCTGAAATCTCAGAAAACCTTTTTTCACCCAATCTTGATGATACTTGCAGGTCATGATCAGTACACAAATCCCACTTGGCTCACCAAATTTCGTTCTTCTAGGTTAAACCGTTCCTTTGCAGGAACCGTTTTCATGTTTAGGTTTCACTCTGTTTTCTCCTATACGGATACATGTATTTGGAACTCTAAATCAAACGCGGTTTGTGCTAGCTCTTTGAAACTTGGCACAATAATGTAGTTCCAAGTTCTATGGCTATGGTTTGTGTCCTATTGAAGTAGCCCCAAGCGGAGACTTACGAGAATCACATTCATTGAAAGGGGTTGCCAAGCTTCCAAAAAAACTACGAGTTTCCTGAAATCTCAGCACACATTTTTTCACCAATCTTGATGATACTTGCAGGTATGATCAGTAATCCAATCCCACTTGGCTCACCAAATTTCATTCTTGTAGGTTAAACCGTTCCTTTGCAGTAACCGTTTTCATGTTTAGGTTTCACTCTGTTTTCTCCTATATGGATACATGTAGTTGGAACTCTAAATCAAACACGGTTTGTGCTAATTCTTTGAAACTTGGCACAATAATGTACTTCCAAGTTCTATTGCTATGGTTTGTGTCCTATTGAAGTAGCCCGAAGCAGAGACTGACGAGAATCACTTTCATTGAAAGGGGTTGCCAAGATTCCGTAAACCTACGAGTTTCCTGAAATCTCAGCAAACATTTTTTCACCCAATCTTGATGATACTTGCAGGTAATGATCAGTACACCAATCCCACTTGGCTCACCAAATTTCGTTCTTCTAGGTTAAACCGTTCCTTTGCAGTAACCGTTTTCATGTTTAGGTTTCACTCTGTTTTTTCCTATATGGATACATGTAGTTGGAACTCTAAATCAAACACGGTTTGTGCTAGCTCTTTGAAACTTGGCACAATAATGTAGTTCCAAGTTCTATCGCTATGGTTTGTGTCCTATTGAAGTAGCCCCCAGCAGAGACTGACGAGAATCACATTCATTGAAATTGGTTGCCAAGCTTCCAAAAAAACTACGAGTTTCCTGAAATCTCAGCAAACATTTTTTCACCCAATCTTGATGATCCTTGCAGGTAATGATCAGGAATCCAATCCCACTTGGCTCACCAAATTTCGTTCTTCTAGGTTAAACCGTTCCTTTGCAGTAACCGTTTTCATGTTTAGGTTTCACTCTGTTTTCTCCTATATGGATACATGTAGTTGGAACTTTTAATCAAACACGGTTTGTGCTAGCTCTTTGAAACTTGGCACAATAATGTAGATCCAAGTTCTATGGCTATGGTTTGTGTCCTATTGAAGTAGCCCCAAGCGGAGACTGACGAGAATCACATTCATTGAAAGGGGTTGCCAAGCTTCCAAAAAAACTACGAGTTTCCTGAAATCTCAGCACACATTTTTTCACCCAATCTTGATGATACTTGCAGGTAATGATCAGGAATCCAATCCCACTTGGCTAACCAAATTTCGTTCTTCTAGGTTAAACCGTTCCTTTGCAGTAACCGTTTTCATGTTTAGGTTTCACTCTGTTTTCTCCTATATGGATACATGTAGTTGGAACTCTAAATCAAACTCGGTTTGTGATAGCTCTTTGAAACGTGGCAAAATAATGTAGTTCCAAGTTCTATGGCTATGGTTTGTGTCCTATTGAAGTAGCCCCAAGCAGAGACTGACGAGAATCACTTTCATTGAAAGGGGTTGCCAAGCTTCCAAAAAACTACGAGTTTCCTGAAATCTCAGCAAACATTTTTTTCACCAATCTTGATGATACTTGCAGGTAATGATCAGTAATCCAATCCCACTTGGCTCACCAAATTTCGTTCTTCTAGGTTAAACCGTTCCTTTGCAGTAACCGTTTTCATGTTTAGGTTTCACTCTGTTTTCTCCTATATGGATACATGTAGTTGGAACTCTAAATCAAACACGGTTTTTGCTAATTATTTGAAACTTGGCAAAATAATGTAGTTCCAAGTTCTATGGCTATGGTTTGTGTCCTATTGAAGTAGCCCGAAGCAGAGACTGACGAGAATCACTTTCATTGAAAGGGGTTGCCAAGATTCCGTAAACCTACGAGTTTCCTGAAATCTCAGCAAACATTTTTTCACCCAATCTTGATGATACTTGCAGGTAATGATCAGTACACCAATCCCACTTGGCTCACCAAATTTCGTTCTTCTAGGTTAAACCGTTCCTTTGCAGTAACCGTTTTCATGTTTAGGTTTCACTCTGTTTTTTCCTATATGGATACATGTAGTTGGAACTCTAAATCAAACACGGTTTGTGCTAGCTCTTTGAAATTTGGCACAATAATGTAGTTCCAAGTTCTATCGCTATGGTTTGTGTCCTATTGAAGTAGCCCCCAGCAGAGACTGACGAGAATCACATTCATTGAAATTGGTTGCCAAGCTTCCAAAAAACTACGAGTTTCCTGAAATCTAGCACACATTTTTTCACCCAATCTTGATGATACTTGCAGGTAATGAACAGTACACCAATCCCACTTGGCTCACCAAATTTCGTTCTTCTAGGTTAAACCGTTCCTTTGCAGTAACCGTTTTCATGTTTAGGTTTCACTCTGTTTTCTCCTATATGGATACATGTAGTTGGAACTCTAAATCAAACACGCTTTGTGCTAGCTCTTTCAAACTTGGCACAATAATGTAGTTCCAAGTTCTATGGCTATGGTTTGTGTCCTATTGAAGTAGCCCCAAGCAGAGACTGACGAGAATAACATTCATTGAAAGGGGTTGCCAAGCTTCCAAAAAAACTACGAGTTTCCTGAAATCTCAGCAAACATTTTTCACCCAATCTTGATGATCCTTGCAGGTAATGATCAGGAATCCAATCCCACTTGGCTCACCAAATTTCGTTCTTCTAGGTTAAACCGTTCCTTTGCAGTAACCGTTTTCATGGTTTAGGTTTCACTCTGTTTTCTCCTATATGGATACATGTAGTTGGAACTCTAAATCAAACACGGTTTTTGCTAGCTCTTTGAAACTTGGCACAATAATGTAGTTCCAAGTTCTATCGCTATGGTTTGTGTCCTATTGAAGTAGCCCCAAGCAGAGACTGACGAGAATCACATTCATTGAAATTGGTTGCCAAGCTTCCAAAAAACTACGAGTTTCCTGAAATCTCAGCACACATTTTTTCACCCAATCTTGATGATACTTGCAGGTCATGATCAGTACACAAATCCCACTTGGCTCACCAAATTTCGTTCTTCTAGGTTAAACCGTTCCTTTGCAGGAACCGTTTTCATGTTTAGGTTTCACTCTGTTTTCTCCTATACGGATACATGTATTTGGAACTCTAAATCAAACGCGGTTTGTGCTAGCTCTTTGAATCTTGGCACAATAATGTAGTTCCAAGTTCTATGGCTATGGTTTGTGTCCTATAGAAGTAGGCCCAAGCGGAGACTGACGAGAATCACATTCATTGAAAGGGGTTGCCAAGCTTCCAAAAAAACTACGAGTTTTCTGAAATCTCACCAAACATTTTTTCACCAATCTTGATGATACTTGCAGGTATGATCAGTAATCCAATCCCACTTGGCTCACCAAATTTCATTCTTCTAGGTTAAACCGTTCCTTTGCAGTAACCGTTTTCATGTTTAGGTTTCACTCTGTTTTCTCCTATATGGATACATGTAGTTCGAACTCTAAATCAAACACGGTTTGAGCTAATTCTTTGAAACTTGGCACAATAATGTACTTCCAAGTTCTATTGCTATGGTTTGTGTCCTATTGAAGTAGCCCGAAGCAGAGACTGACGAGAATCACTTTCATTGAAAGGGGTTGCCAAGATTCCGTAAAACTACGAGTTTCCTGAAATCTCAGGAAACATTTTTTCACCCAATCTTGATGATACTTGCAGGTAATGATCAGTAATCCAATCCCACTTGGCTCACCAAATTTCGTTCTTCTAGGTTAAACCGTTCCTTTGCAGTAACCGTTTTCATGTTTAGGTTTCACTCTGTTTTTTCCTATATGGATACATGTATTTGGAACTCTAAATCAATGACGGTTTGTGCTAGCTCTTTGAAACTTGGCACAATAATGTAGTTCCAAGTTCTATCGCTATGGTTTGTGTCCTATTGAAGTAGCGGCAAGCAGAGACTGACCAGAATCACTTTCATTGAAAGGGGTTGCCAAGCTTCCAAAAAAACTACGAGTTTCCTGAAATCTCAGCAAACATTTTTTCACCTGTCTTGATGATACTTGCAGGTAATGATCAGTAATCCAATCCCACTTGGCTCACCAAATTTCGTTCTTCTAGGTTAAACCGTTCCTTTGCAGTAACCGTTTTCATGTTTAGGTTTCACTCTGTTTTCTCCTATATGGATACATGTAGTTGGAACTCTAAATCATACACGGTTTGTGCTAGCTCTTTGAAACTTGGCACAATAATGTAGTTCCAAGTTCTATCGCTATGGTTTGTGTCCTATTGAAGTAGCCCCAAGCAGAGACTGACGAGAATCACATTCATTGAAAGGGGTTGCCAAGCTTCCGAAAAAACTACGAGTTTCCTGAAATCTCACCAAACATTTTTTCACCAATCTTGATGATACTTGCAGGTAATGATCACTACACCAATCCCACTTGGCTCACCAAATTTCGTTCTTCTAGGTTAAACCGTTCCTTTGCAGTAACCGTTTTCATGTTTAGGTTTCACTCTGTTTTCTCCTATATGGATACATGTAGTTGGAACTCTAAATCAAACACGGTTTGTGCTAGCTCTTTGAAACTTGGCACAATAATGTAGTTCCAAGTTCTATCGCTATGGTTTGTGTCCTATTGAAGTAGCCCCCAGCAGAGACTGACGAGAATCACATTCATTGAAATTGGTTGCCAAGCTTCCAAAAAACTACGAGTTTCCTGAAATCTCAGCACACATTTTTTCACCCAATCTTGATGATACTTGCAGGTAATGATCAGTAATCCAATCCCACTTGGCTCACCAAATTTCGTTCTTCTAGGTTAAACCGTTCCTTTGCAGTAACCGTTTTCATGTTTAGGTTTCACTCTGTTTTCTCCTATATGGATACATGTAGTTGGAACTCTAAATCAAACACGGTTTGTGCTAGCTCTTTGAAACTTGGCACAATAATGTAGTTCCAAGTTCTATGGCTATGGTTTGTGTCCTATTGAAGTAGCGGCAAGCAGAGACTGACCAGAATCACTTTCATTGAAAGGGGTTGCCAAGCTTCCAAAAAAACTACGAGTTTCCTGAAATCTCAGCACACATTTTTTCACCCAATCTTGATGATACTTGCAGGTAATGATTAGGAATCCAATCCCACTTGGCTCACCAAATTTCGTTCTTCTAGGTTAAACCGTTCCTTTGCAGTAACCGTTTTCATGTTTAGGTTTCACTCTGTTTTCTCCTATATGGATACATGTATTTGGAACTCTAAATCAAACACGGTTTGTGCTAGCTCTTTGAAACTTGGCACAATAATGTAGTTCCAAGTTCTATGGCTATGGTTTGTGTCCTATTGAAGTAGCCCCAAGCAGAGACTGACGAGAATCACTTTCATTGAAAGGGGTTGCAAAGCTTCCAAAAAACTACGAGTTTCCTGAAATCTCAGCAAACATTTTTTCACCAGTCTTGATGATACTTGCAGGTAATGATCAGTAATCCAATCCCACTTGGCTCACCAAATTTCGTTCTTCTAGGTTAAACCGTTCCTTTGCAGTAACCGTTTTCATGTTTAGGTTTCACTCTGTTTTCTCCTATATGGATACATGTAGTTGGAACTCTAAATCAAACACGGTTTGTGCTAGCTCTTTGAAACTTGGCACAATAATGTAGTTCCAAGTTCTATCGCTATGGATTGTGTCCTATTGAAGTAGCCCCAAGCAGAGACTGACGAGAATCACTTTCATTGCAAGGGGTTCCCAAGCTTCCGTAAATCTACGAGTTTCCTGAAATCTCAGCAAACATTTTTTCACCCAATCTTGATGATACTTGCAGGTAATGATCAGTACACCAATCCCACTTGGCTCACCAAATTTCGTTCTTCTAGGTTAAACCGTTCCTTTTCAGTAACCGTTTTCATTTTTAGGTTCCACTCTGTTTTCTCCTATATGGATACATGTAGTTGGAACTCTAAATCAAAGACGGTTTGTGCTAATTCTTTGAAACTTGGCACAATAATGTAGTTCCAAGTTCTATCGCTATGGATTGTGTCCTATTGAAGTAGCCCCAAGCAGAGACTGACGAGAATCACATTCATTGAAATTGGTTGCCAAGCTTCCAAAAAACTAGGAGTTTCCTGAAATCTCAGCAAACATTTTTTCACCCAATCTTGATGATACTTGCAGGTAATGAACAGTACACCAATCCCACTTGGCTCACCAAATTTCGTTCTTCTAGGTTAAACCGTTCCTTTGCAGTAACCGTTTTCATGTTCAGGTTTCACTCTGTTTTCTCCTATATGGATACATGTAGTTGGAACTCTAAATCAAAGACGGTTTGTGCTAGCTCTTTGAAACTTGGCACAATAATGTAGTTCCAAGTACTATCGCTATGGTTTGTGTCCTATTGAAGTAGCCCCAAGCAGAGACTGACGAGAATCACATTCATTGAAAGGGGTTAACAAGCTTCCAAAAAAATAGGAGTTTCCTGAAATCTCAGCAAACATTTTTTCACCCAATCTTGATGATACTTGCAGGTAATGAACAGTACACCAATCCCACTTGGCTCACCAAATTTCGTTCTTCTAGGTTAAACCGTTCCTTTGCAGTAAGCGTTTTCATGTTTAGGTTTCACTCTGTTTTCTCCTATATGGATACATGTATTTGGAACTCTAAATCAAACACGGTTTGTGCTAGCTCTTTGAAACTTGGCACAGTAATGTAGTTCCAAGTTCTATGGCTATGGTTTGTGTCCTATTGAAGTAGCCCCAAGCAGAGACTGACGAGAATCACATTCATTGAAATTGTTTGCCAAGCTTCCAAAAAACTACGAGTTTCCTGAAATCTCAGCAAACATTTTTTCACCATTCTTGATGATACTTGCAGGTAATGATCAGTAATCCAATCCCACTTGGCTCACCAAATTTCGTTCTTCTAGGTTAAACCGTTCCTTTGCAGTAACCGTTTTCATGTTTAGGTTTCACTCTGTTTTCTCCTATATGGATACATGTAGTTGGAACTCTAAATCAAACACGGTTTGTGCTAGCTCTTTGAAACTTGGCACAATAATGTAGTTCCAAGTTCTATGGCTATGGTTTGTGTCCTATTGAAGTAGCCCCAAGCAGAGACTGACGAGAATCACTTTCATTGAAAGGGGTTGCAAAGCTTCCAAAAAACTACGAGTTTCCTGAAATCTCAGCAAACATTTTTTCACCAGTCTTGATGATACTTGCAGGTAATGATCAGTAATCCAATCCCACTTGGCTCACCAAATTTCGTTCTTCTAGGTTAAACTGTTCCTTTGCAGTAACCGTTTTCATGTTTAGGTTTCACTCTGTTTTCTCCTATATGGATACATGTAGTTGGAACTCTAAATCAAACACGGTTTGTGCTAGCTCTTTGAAACTTGGCACAATAATGTAGTTCCAAGTTCTATCGCTATGGATTGTGTCCTATTGAAGTAGCCCCAAGCAGAGACTGACGAGAATCACTTTCATTGCAAGGGGTTCCCAAGCTTCCGTAAATCTACGAGTTTCCTGAAATCTCAGCAAACATTTTTTTCACCCAATCTTGATGATACTTGCAGGTAATGATCAGTACACCAATCCCACTTGGCTCACCAAATTTCGTTCTTCTAGGTTAAACCGTTCCTTTTCAGTAACCGTTTTCATGTTTAGGTTCCACTCTGTTTTCTCCTATATGGATACATGTAGTTGGAACTCTAAATCAAAGACGGTTTGTGCTAATTCTTTGAAACTTGGCACAATAATGTAGTTCCAAGTTCTATCGCTATGGATTGTGTCCTATTGAAGTAGCCCCAAGCAGAGACTGACGAGAATCACATTCATTGAAAGGGGTTGCCAAGCTTCCAAAAAACTAGGAGTTTCCTGAAATCTCAGCAAACATTTTTTCACCCAATCTTGATGATACTTGCAGGTAATGAACAGTACACCAATCCCACTTGGCTCACCAAATTTCGTTCTTCTAGGTTAAACCGTTCCTTTGCAGTAAGCGTTTTCATGTTTAGGTTTCACTCTGTTTTCTCCTATATGGATACATGTATTTGGAACTCTAAATCAAACACGGTTTGTGCTAGCTCTTTGAAACTTGGCAAAATAATGTAGTTCCAAGTTCTATGGCTATGGTTTGTGTCCTATTGAAGTAGCCCCAAGCAGAGACTGACGAGAATCACATTCATTGAAATTGGTTGCCAAGCTTCCAAAAAACTACGAGTTTCCTGAAATCTCAGCAAACATTTTTTCACCATTCTTGATGATACTTGCAGGTAATGATCAGTAATCCAATCCCACTTGGCTCACCAAATTTCGTTCTTCTAGGTTAAACCGTTCCTTTGCAGTAACCGTTTTCATGTTTACGTTTCACTCTGTTTTCTCCTATATGGATACATGTAGTTGGAACTCTAAATCAAACTCGGTTTGTGATAGCTCTTTGAAACTTGGCACAATAATGTAGTTCCAAGTTCTATGGCTATGGTTTGTGTCCTATTGAAGTAGCCCCAAGCAGAGACTGACGAGAATCACTTTCATTGCAAGGGGTTCCCAAGCTTCCGTAAATCTACGAGTTTCCTGAAATCTCAGCAAACATTTTTTCACCCAATCTTGATGATACTTGCAGGTAATGATCAGTACACCAATCCCACTTGGCTCACCAAATTTCGTTCTTCTAGGTTAAACCGTTCCTTTTCAGTAACCGTTTTCATGTTTAGGTTCCACTCTGTTTTCTCCTATATGGATACATGTAGTTGGAACTCTAAATCAAAGACGGTTTGTGCTAGCTCTTTGAAACTTGGCACAATAATGTAGTTCCAAGTTCTATCGCTATGGATTGTGTCCTATTGAGGTAGCCCGAAGCAGAGACTGACGAGAATCACATTCATTGAAATTGGTTGCCAAGCTTCCAAAAAACTAGGAGTTTCCTGAAATCTCAGCAAACATTTTTTCACCCAATCTTGATGATACTTGCAGGTAATGAACAGTACACCAATCCCACTTGGCTCACCAAATTTCGTTCTTCTAGGTTAAACCGTTCCTTTGCAGTAACCGTTTTCATGTTTAGGTTTCACTCTGTTTTCTCCTATATGGATACATGTATTTGGAACTCTAAATCAAAGACGGTTTGTGCTAGCTCTTTGAAACTTGGCACAATAATGTAGTTCCAAGTTCTATCGCTATGGTTTGTGTCCTATTGAAGTAGCCCCAAGCAGAGACTGACGAGAATCACATTCATTGAAAGGGGTTGCCAAGCTTCCAAAAAACTAGGAGTTTCCTGAAATCTCAGCAAACATTTTTTCACCCAATCTTGATGATACTTGCAGGTAATGAACAGTACACCAATCCCACTTGGCTCACCAAATTTCGTTCTTCTAGGTTAAACCGTTCCTTTGCAGTAAGCGTTTTCATGTTTAGGTTTCACTCTGTTTTCTCTATATGGATACATGTATTTGGAACTCTAAATCAAACACGGTTTGTGCTAGCTCTTTGAAACTTGGCACAATAATGTAGTTCCAAGTTCTATGGCTATGGTTTGTGTCTTATTGAAGTAGCCCCAAGCAGAGACTGACGAGAATCACATTCATTGAAATTGGTTGCCAAGCTTCCAAAAAACTACGAGTTTCCTGAAATCTCAGCAAACATTTTTTCACCATTCTTGATGATACTTGCAGGTAATGATCAGTAATCCAATCCCACTTGGCTCACCAAATTTCGTTCTTCTAGGTTAAACCGTTCCTTTGCAGTAACCGTTTTCATGTTTAGGTTTCACTCTGTTTTCTCCTATATGGATACATGTAGTTGGAACTCTAAATCAAACTCGGTTTGTGATAGCTCTTTGAAACTTGGCACAATAATGTAGTTCCAAGTTCTATGGCTATGGTTTGTGTCCTATTGAAGTAGCCCCAAGCAGAGACTGACGAGAATCACTTTCATTGAAAGTGGTTGCCAAGCTTCCAAAAAACTACGAGTTTCCTGAAATCTCAGCAAACATTTTTTCACCAATCTTGATGATACTTGCAGGTAATGAACAGTACATCAATCCCACTTGGCTCACCAAATTTCCTTCTTCTAGGTTAAACCGTTCCTTTGCAGGAACCGTTTTCATGTTTAGGTTTCACTCTGTTTTCTCCTATATGGATACATGTAGTTGGAACTCTAAATCAAAGACGGTTTGTGCTAGCTCTTTGAAACTTGGCACAATAATGTAGTTCCAAGTTCTATCGCTATGGTTTGTGTCCTATTGAAGTAGCCCCAAGCAGAGACTGACGAGAATCACATTCAGTGAAATTGGTTGCCAAGCTTCCAAAAAACTAGGAGTTTCCTGAAATCTCAGAAAACATTTTTTCACCCAATCTTGATGATACTTGCAGGTAATGAACAGTACACCAATCCCACTTGGCTCACCAAATTTCGTTCTTCTAGGTTAAACTGTTCCTTTGCAGTAACCGTTTTCATGTTTAGGTTTCACTCTGTTTTCTCCTATATGGATACATGTAGATGGAACTGTAAATCAAACACGGTTGTGCTAGCTCTTTGAAACTTGGCACAATAATGTAGTTCCAAGTTCTATGCCTATGATTTGTGTCCTATTGAAGTAGCCCCAAGCAGAGACTGACGAGAATCACATTCATTGAAAGGGGTTCCCAAGCTTCCAAAAAAACTACGACTTTCCTGAAATCTCACCAAACATTTTTTCACCAATCTTGATGATACTTGCAGGTAATGAACAGTACACCAATCCCACTTTGCTCACCAAATTTCGTTCTTCTAGGTTAAACCGTTCCTTTGCAGTAACCGTTTTCATGTTTAGGTTTCACTCTGTTTTCTCCTATATGGATACATGTAGTTGGAACTCTAAATCAAACATGGTTTGTGCTAATTCTTTGAAACTTGGCACAATAATGTAATTCCAAGTTCTATTGCTATGGTTTGTGTCCTATTGAAGTAGCCCGAAGCAGACACTGACGAGAATCACTTTCATTGAAAGGGGTTGCCAAGATTCCGTAAAACTACGAGTCCTGAAATCTCAGCAAACATTTTTTCACCCAATCTTGATGATACTTGCAGGTAATGATCAGTACACGAATCCCACTCGGCTCACCAAATTTCGTTCTTCTAGGTTTAACCGTTCCTTTGCAGTAACAGTTTTCATGTTTAGGTTTCACTCTTTTTTCTCCTATATGGATACATGTAGTTGGAACTCTAAATCAAACACGGTTTGTGCTAGCTCTTTGAAACTTGGCACAATAATGTAGTTCCAAGTTCTATCGCTATGGTTTGTGTCCTATTGAAGTAGCCCCAAGCCAGAGACTGACGAGAATCACATTCATTGAAATTGGTTGCCAATCTTCCAAAAAACTACGAGTTTCCTGAAATCTCAGCACACATTTTTTCACCCAATCTTGATGATACTTGCAGGTAATGATCAGTAATCCAATCCCACTTGGCTCACCAAATTTCGTTCTTCTAGGTTAAACCGTTCCTTTGCTGTAACCGTTTTCATGTTTAGGTTTCACTCTGTTTTCTCCTATATGGATACATGTAGTTGGAACTCTAAATCAAACTCGGTTTGTGATACCTCTTTGAAACTTGGCACAATAATGTAGTTCCTAGTTCTATGGCTATGGTTTGTGTCCTATTGAAGTAGCCCCAAGCAGAGACTGATGAGAATCACTTTCATTGAAAGGGGTTGCCAAGCTTCCAAAAAACTACGAGTTTCCTGAAATCGCAATAAACATTTTTTTACCAATCTTGATGATACTTGCAGGTAATGATCAGTACACCAATCCCACTTGGCTCACCAAATTTCGTTCTTCTAGGTTAAACCGTTCCTTTGCAGTAACCGTTTTCATGTTTAGGTTTCACTCTGTTTTCTCCTATATGGATACATTTAGTTGGAACTCTAAATCAAACACGGTTTGTGCTAATTCTTTCAAACTTGGCACAATAATGTACTTCCAAGTTCTATTGCTATGGTTTGTGTCCTATTGAAGTAGCCCGAAGCAGACACTGACGAGAATCCCTTTCATTGAAAGGCGTTGCCAAGATTCCGTAAAACTACGAGTTTCCTGAAATCTCAGCAAACATTTTTTCACCCAATCTTGATGATACTTGCAGGTAATGATCAGTACACCAATCCGACTAGGCTCACCAAATTTTGTTCTTCTAGGTTAAACCGTTCCTTTGCAGTAACCGTTTTCATGTTTAGGTTTCACTCTGTTTTCTCCTATATGGATACATGTAGTAGGAACTCTAAATCAAAGACGGTTTGTGCTAGCTCTTTGAAACTTGGCACAATAATGTAGTTCCAAGTTCTATGGCTATGGTTTGTGTCCTATTGAAGTAGCCCCAAGCAGAGACTGACGAGAATCACTTTCATTGCAAGGGGTTCCCAAGGTTCCGTAAATCTACGAGTTTCCTGAAATCTCAGCAAACATTTTTTCACCCAATCTTGATGATACTTGCAGGTAATGATCAGTACACCAATCCCACTTGGCTCACCAAATTTCGTTCTTCTAGGTTAAACCGTTCCTTTGCAGTAACCATTTTCATGTTTAGGTTTCACTCTGTTTTCTCCTATATGGATACATGTAGTTGGAACTCTAAATCAAACACGGTTTGTGCTAGCTCTTTGAAACTTGGCACAATAATGTAGTTCCAAGTTCTATCGCTATGGTTTGTGTCCTACTGAAGTAGCCCCAAGCAGAGACTGACGAGAATCACATTCATTGAAATTGGTTGCCAAGCTTCCAAAAAACTAGGAGTTTCCTGAAATCTCAGCAAACATTTTTTCACCCAATCTTGATGATACTTGCAGGTAATGAACAGTACACCAATCCCACTTGGCTCACCAAATTTTCGTTCTTCTAGGTTAAACCGTTCCTTTGCAGTAACCGTTTTCATGTTTAGGTTTCACTCTGTTTTCTCCTATATGGATACATGTAGTTGGAACTCTAAATCAAACACGGTTTGTGCTGGCACTTTGAAACTTGGCACAATAATGTAGTTCCAAGTTCTATGGCTATGGTTTGTGTCCTATTGAAGTAGCCCGAAGCAGAGACTGACGAGAATCACATTCATTGAAAGGGGTTGCCAAGCTTCCAAAAAACTACGAGTTTCCTGAAATCTCAGCAAACATTTTTTCACCCAATCTTGATGATACTTGCAGGTAATGATCAGTACACCAATCCCACTTGGCTCACCAAATTTCGTTCTTCTAGGTTAAACCGTTCCTTTGCAGTAACCGTTTTCATGTTTAGGTTTCACTCTGTTTTCTCCTCAATGGATACATGTAGTTGGAACTCTAAATCAAACACGGTTTGTGCTAGCTCTTTGAAACTTGGCACAATAATGTACTTCCAAGTTCTATTGCTATGGTTTGTGTCCTATTGAAGTAGCCCGAAGCAGAGACTGACGAGAATCACTTTCATTGAAAGGGGTTGCCAAGCTTCCAAAAAACTACGAGTTTCCTGAAATCTCAGCAAACATTTTTTCACCCAATCTTGATGATACTTGCAGGTAATGATCAGTACACCAATCCCACTTGGCTCACCAAATTTCGTTCTTCTAGGTTAAACCGTTCCTTTGCAGTAACCGTTTTCATGTTTAGGTTTCACTCTGTTTTCTCCTATATGGATACATGTAGTTGGAACTCTAAATCAAACTCGGTTTGTGATAGCTCTTTGAAACTTGGCACAATAATGTAGTTCCAAGTTCTATGGCTATGGTTTGTGTCCTATTGAAGTAGCCCCAAGCAGAGACTGACGAGAATCACTTTCATTGAAAGGGTTCCCAAGCTTCCATAAAACTAGGAGTTTCCTGAAATCTCAGCAAACATTTTTTCACCCAATCTTGATGATACTTGCAGGTAATGATCAGTACACCAATCCGACTAGGCTCACCAAATTTTGTTCTTCTAGGTTAAACCGTTCCTTTGCAGTAACCGTTTTCATGTTTAGGTTTCACTCTGTTTTCTCCTATATGGATACATGTAGTAGGAACTCTAAATCAAAGACGGTTTGTGCTAGCTCTTTGAAACTTGGCACAATAATGTAGTTCCAAGTTCTATGGCTATGGTTTGTGTCCTATTGAAGTAGCCCCAAGCAGAGACTGACGAGAATCACTTTCATTGCAAGGGGTTCCCAAGCTTCCGTAAATCTACGAGTTTTCCTGAAATCTCAGCAAACATTTTTTCACCCAATCTTGATGATACTTGCAGGTAATGATCAGTACACCAATCCCACTTGGCTCACCAAATTTCGTTCTTCTAGGTTAAACCGTTCCTTTGCAGTAACCGTTTTCATGTTTAGGTTTCACTCTGTTTTCTCCTATATGGATACATGTAGTTGGAACTCTAAATCAAACACTGTGTGCTAGCTCTTTGAAACTTGGCACAATAATGTAGTTCCAAGTTCTATCGCTATGGTTTGTGTCCTACTGAAGTAGCCCCAAGCAGAGACTGACGAGAATCACATTCATTGAAATTGGTTGCCAAGCTTCCAAAAAACTAGGAGTTTCCTGAAATCTCAGCAAACATTTTTTCACCCAATCTTGATGATACTTGCAGGTAATGAACAGTACACCAATCCCACTTGGCTCACCAAATTTCGTTCTTCTAGGTTAAACCGTTCCTTTGCAGTAACCGTTTTCATGTTTAGGTTTCACTCTGTTTTCTCCTATATGGATACATGTAGTTGGAACTCTAAATCAAACACGGTTTGTGCTGGCACTTTGAAACTTGGCACAATAATGTAGTTCCAAGTTCTATGGCTATGGTTTGTGTCCTATTGAAGTAGCCCCAAGCAGAGACTGACGAGAATCACATTCATTGAAAGGGGTTGCCAAGCTTCCAAAAAAACTACGAGTTTCCTGAAATCTCAGCAAACATTTTTTCACCAGTCTTGATGATACTTGCAGGTAATAATCAGTAATCCAATCCCACTTGGCTCACCAAATTTCGTTCTTCTAGGTTAAACCGTTCCTTTGCAGTAACCGTTTTCATGTTTAGGTTTCACTCTGTTTTCTCCTATATGGATACATGTAGTTGGAACTCTAAATCAAACACGGTTTGTGCTAGCTCTTTGAAACTTGGCACAATAATGTACTTCCAAGTTCTATTGCTATGGTTTGTGTCCTATTGAAGTAGCCCGAAGCAGAGACTGACGAGAATCACATTCATTGAAAGGGGTTGCCAAGCTTCCAAAAAACTACGAGTTTCCTGAAATCTCAGCAAACATTTTTTCACCCAATCTTGATGATACTTGCAGGTAATGATCAGTACACCAATCCCACTTGGCTCACCAAATTTCGTTCTTCTAGGTTAAACCGTTCCTTTGCAGTAACCGTTTTCATGTTTAGGTTTCACTCTGTTTTCTCCTATATGGATACATGTAGTTGGAACTCTAAATCAAACACGGTTTGTGCTGGCACTTTGAAACTTGGCACAATAATGTAGTTCCAAGTTCTATGGCTATGGTTTGTGTCCTATTGAAGTAGCCCCAAGCAGAGACTGACGAGAATCACATTCATTGAAAGGGGTTGCCAAGCTTCCAAAAAAACTACGAGTTTCCTGAAATCTCAGCAAACATTTTTTCACCAGTCTTGATGATACTTGCAGGTAATAATCAGTAATCCAATCCCACTTGGCTCACCAAATTTCGTTCTTCTAGGTTAAACCGTTCCTTTGCAGTAACCGTTTTCATGTTTAGGTTTCACTCTGTTTTCTCCTCAATGGATACATGTAGTTGGAACTCTAAATCAAACACGGTTTGTGCTAGCTCTTTGAAACTTGGCACAATAATGTACTTCCAAGTTCTATTGCTATGGTTTGTGTCCTATTGAAGTAGCCCGAAGCAGAGACTGACGAGAATCACTTTCATTGAAAGGGGTTGCCAAGCTTCCAAAAAACTACGAGTTTCCTGAAATCTCAGCAAATATTTTTTCACCCAATCTTGATGATACTTGCAGGTAATGATCAGTACACCAATCCCACTTGGCTCACCAAATTTCGTTCTTCTAGGTTAAACCGTTCCTTTGCAGTAACCGTTTTCATGTTTAGGTTTCACTCTGTTTTCTCCTATATGGATACATGTAGTTGGAACTCTAAATCAACGCGGTTTGTGCTAGCTCTTTGAAACTTGGCACAATAATGTAGTTCCAAGTTCTATCGCTATGGTTTGTGTCCTATTGAAGTAGCCCCAAGCAGAGACTGACGAGAATCACATTCATTGAAATTGGTTGCCAAGCTTCCAAAAAACTACGAGTTTCCTGAAATCTCAGCAAACATTTTTTCACCCAATCTTGATGATACTTGCAGGTAATGATCAGTACACCAATCCCACTTGGCTCACTAAATTTCGTTCTTCTAGGTTAAACCGTTCCTTTGCAGTAACCGTTTTCATGTTTAGGTTTCACTCTGTTTTCTCCTATATGGATACATGTAGTTGGAACTCTAAATCAAACTCGGTTTGTGATAGCTCTTTGAAACTTGGCACAATAATGTAGTTCCAAGTTCTATGGCTATGGTTTGTGTCCTATTGAAGTAGCCCCAAGCAGAGACTGACGAGAATCACTTTCATTGAAAGGGGTTCCCAAGCTTCCGTAAAACTACGAGTTTCCTGAAATCTCAGCAAACATTTTTTCACCCAATCTTGATGATACTTGCAGGTAATGATCAGTACCCCAATCCGAGTAGGCTCACCAAATTTTGTTCTTCTAGGTTAAACCGTTCCTTTGCAGTAACCGTTTTCATGTTTAGGTTTCACTCTGTTTTCTCTATATGGATACATGTAGTAGGAACTCTAAATCAAAGACGGTTTGTGCTAGCTCTTTGAAACTTGGCACAATAATGTAGTTCCAAGTTCTATGGCTATGGTTTGTGTCCTATTGAAGTAGCCCAAGCAGAGACTGACGAGAATCACTTTCATTGCAAGGGGTTCCCAAGCTTCCGTAAATCTACGAGTTTCCTGAAATCTCAGCAAACATTTTTCACCCAATCTTGATGATACTTGCAGGTAATGATCAGTACACCAATCCCACTTGGCTCACCAAATTTCGTTCTTCTAGGTTAAACCGTTCCTTTGCAGTAACCGTTTTCATGTTTAGGTTTCACTCTGTTTTCTCCTATATGGATACATGTAGTTGGAACTCTAAATCAAACTCGGTTTGTGCTAGCTCTTTGAAACTTGGCACAATAATGTAGTTCCAAGTTCTATGGCTATGGTTTGTGTCCTATTGAAGTAGCCCCAAGCAGAGACTGACGAGAATCACTTTCATTGCAAGGGGTTCCCAAGCTTCCGTAAATCTACGAGTTTCCTGAAATCTCAGCAAACATTTTTTCACCCAATCTTGATGATACTTGCAGGTAATGATCAGTACACCAATCCCACTTGGCTCACCAAATTTCGTTCTTCTAGGTTAAACCGTTCCTTTGCAGTAACCGTTTTCATGTTTAGGTTTCACTCTGTTTTCTCCTATATGGATACATGTAGTTGGAACTCTAAATCAAACACTGTGTGCTAGCTCTTTGAAACTTGGCACAATAATGTAGTTCCAAGTTCTATCGCTATGGTTTGTGTCCTACTGAAGTAGCCCCAAGCAGAGACTGACGAGAATCACATTCATTGAAATTGGTTGCCAAGCTTCCAAAAAACTAGGAGTTTCCTGAAATCTCAGCAAACATTTTTTCACCCAATCTTGATGATACTTGCAGGTAATGAACAGTACACCAATCCCACTTGGCTCACCCAAATTTCGTTCTTCTAGGTTAAACCGTTCCTTTGCCAGTAACCGTTTTCATGTTTAGGTTTCACTCTGTTTTCTCCTATATGGATACATGTAGTTGGAACTCTAAATCAAACACGGTTTGTGCTGGCACTTTGAAACTTGGCACAATAATGTAGTTCCAAGTTCTATGGCTATGGTTTGTGTCCTATTGAAGTAGCCCCAAGCAGAGACTGACGAGAATCACATTCATTGAAAGGGGTTGCCAAGCTTCCAAAAAAACTACGAGTTTCCTGAAATCTCAGCAAACATTTTTTCACCAGTCTTGATGATACTTGCAGGT
>NW_027553047.1:0-10000 GCF_045843805.1 Urocitellus parryii
TCTCTCCTCTCTTAAAAAAAAAAAAAAAAAAAAAGAATCTATGACTCTGGCCAGATAACTGCCACGATGTGGTTTTTGCTCACCAACAGTTGGACCTAGGTGAACAGCTTGGACACAAGTGGACAAATACTCTTTTGCATTCAGGACACAGTGCCACTCGCCTGCTACAGGAGTGTTCTTTCAACAAACGATCACAAAACAAACCCTTACTTATCCAATCAAAACTAACAGATGTGAAAACTGGTCATTAATGGCACAGATCTTTTTATTTATTTATTTTTTATTTTTTAGAGAGAGTGTGAGAGTGAGAGAGAGAGAGAGAGAGAGAGAGAGAGAGAGAGAGAGAGATTTTTAATATCTATCTATCTATCATCTATCTATCTATCTATCTATCTATCTATCTATCTATGTATTTACTTCGTTAGTTAGTTAGTTAGTTAGTTACTTAGTTAGTTAGTTTTCGGCGGACACAACATCTTTGTTGGTATGTGGTGCTGAGGATGGAACCCGGGCCGCACGCATGCCAGGCGAGCGTGCTACCGCTTGAGCCACATCCCCAGCCCCAAGCACAGATCTTTTTTTTTTTTTTTTTTTTTTTTTTTTAAATCTGAATGTTACACCGAATTCAAGTGTTAGAACTTCCACATGTGTCACTGACTACGGGATAAGTTTAGAGCTTCGGTACAATACAATAAAATACAATAAATAAAAAGGGCATTAATTGGTGACCTCTCGTGTAGGAAACCTATATGTCTTTAAGTGTACCAACTTTTGAATAATAAAAAAATCTCTCACACACAGCATACTACTCTAGTCCCCAGATGTGCACACATCTCCAGTGGCAGAGATGTGGGGTGATTCAGGAGAATCACAAGACTAAGCCCAGCCTCAGCAACTTATGGAGCCCTGCGGTAAAGAGAGAGAGAGAGAGAGAGAGAGAGAGAGAGAGAGAGAGAGAGAGAGGTGTAGGTGTTGGGGGGTGTTGCTCAGAGGCAAAGCATCTCAGAAGGAAGAGGGGGAATTTATTATAATAAGAAAACATAAGAACTGAACCTTTACAGCAGCAAAACTCTGACGACTCTGCTGACACTCTGTTGTTTTAACGCATCTGAGGCCTAGCAAGGTTATCACACAGAAAAAGTGATTTTCTGGATGGAAATTCTAAATATTTGTTAGCCAATGGGCAGATATCCCACCCTGAAAGTCAATGTAGCTTCACCTGTGATTAGGGAGGGGGAAGGAAGGGAAAAGAGAAAGGAAAAAGGATATGGGTTTTAACATGAGCCTCAGTGGCTGAGCAGTGAGACTTATACTCAAAGCATATCAAGTGGACCCCTGTTACATTTTCTGACCCCCACCACCACCTCCCCCCACCCCTTTCCTTGATTTGACACTTGGGAGAAAATTTTTTTTTTTTTTTTTAATATTTATTTTTTTAGTTCTCGGCGGACACAACATCTTTGTTGGTATGCGGTGCTGAGGATCGAACCCGGGCCGCACGCATGCCAGGCGAGCGTGCTACCGCTTGAGCCACATCCCCAGCCCGAAAATTTTTTTAAAAAGACAAAAAAGGACAAACAACAGCAGCAACAACCACAACAGAAACAACAACCACCTTACCGAATTTCTGAATTTACATGAGTGAATTACTCTTCTTGATTCTCAGTAACATAGTTTATACTTTTCATGGTTTTTGGCTTGTTTGTTTGTGTGTAATTTAAAAAAATCAGAAGAAATTATTGGTATTCATTGCATATAGAGTGACCCATGTTAGCTTATCTCTCAGTTGCAAAGAAGGGGGGGGGCGCAAGGGGGGGGAGGGGTTGGTGTTGGTGATGGTGGCAAAAAGCAACCTGGAACCTGCTTTACCTAGGCTACTGGTTTGATAAAGTCTTCCTTGCATGGATGTGTTGTAGGGACAAATGAGGCAAGGCACCGACCGAACAGAGCGGGAAACGGTTTTATTTGGCTGCCGCCAGGTTCAGAGGACACGGCTTTTGCTGTAATGAATTAATCCCCTGAACCCCGACTTCAGGTAGTTTCAGAGTTTTATACCGAGCATGTAAGGGGAGGGGCTCAGAAATTCATGGTCTGCAGAAGTTCACATAAAAGCAGCTTTTTCTCTCACTGTTCTGGGCATGTTAACCCACCCTTCGAGGACAACACCTGAGAAGGGGAGAGCTTCTTCCCCCCTGTCTAGTCTCTCCCTGCCAGCTGTAACCATGGAGTCCAGTTGGTAACTTCTCGTATCTTAAAAATGTAGACCTCTGGGTGAAGTCCAGCTCAAGGCCAGAGGCCTTGTTTGCACATTTCTTCAAAGTACTATTCTGGATATGTTTGTGAAAAACTAGTAAGGGGGTGTCCAGCACCTGGAGTGCTGGTGTCTTCTCGGCCAGTGGCCAAGTAAACAGGGCGGCACGAAAATAGGAAGTTTATCCACCTTGAATTCTTTTGCAGAGACTCTTTTGCCGACAGACCTAAAACCAGTCTGGGTGAAGATTTCTGAAGAGGCCCAGTTAAGACTTTTCAGTGGAGAGGGGGGGGGGGTGCCACTTCAGATGATGATGAATCGCAAAGACACATTGGACTGACCCAAACATATCACATATTTTAAGATTCTACTCATTCAGGGCAAAGAGTAAGCAGTTTTACCTAACAATAGTTTGGTTTCAAAAGGCTTTTTTTTTTTTTTTTAATCTAATCCCCTGCTTTTCCCTTAGAGCTCTTCTCTTTTCTCTTAGAAAACTCTACTCTTAGTCAGAGGTCCAAATCTCCATTCAAATGACACAGGAAAAAAAAAAAAAATTCTCTCAAGCACTTGGACCCCTCCTGCCCCAAACAAAAAAGTTCTGGGTGATCAATGAATTTAAAAAGCAGGAAGAATGAATCATTAACAGAAATGAACATAACCACAGTTACTACTTTGTAAGAATTGGAAAGAATTAGCCAGGGCAGAGCTTCCAATTCAAACACTGTAATTATTAGACAACAAACAGACAGACAGACAGACAGACAGACAGACAAACAAAAACCCTGAAGTACAGGAGACTCTCTCCTTCTCTCTCTATAACACACACACACACACACACACACACACACACACACACACACATTTCCCTCTCTTTCTCCACACCAAACTCTTTTTAATCACTTGATTTTCAGTTTCTCACTTAGTGGAGCACCCCTTTTCTTTAGGATCAATCTCCTCCTAGGTTTCTTTTTATACCAAAGGGTGTGTGTGTGGGGGGGGGGGGGGGACAAGTTACACATGATCCAGGAGAAGGAGGCCAAAGCAATCAGGTTATTAAGGAACATCAGGAGAGAGAAATTAAATGCTGGTGGACACATTGAACAAATGCTCTGAAACAAGTGATATCCAAATTAACCTCTTAGTTTAGTTTTAAACCATAAATGCAGAGTTAGAGAGACAAACTGACCCTTAAAACAGATACGGGAAACCATACTGGAATCTGAAACAGGCTGGGAATTGTGAACAGCCTGGAGAGGCCATATTTTTCTTCCTTCAGGGGCAGTGGGAGAGACTTTGCACTGCCTGTTGTTATGTAAATTAGAACTGAGACCTGCCCCAAGCAAGCCCGGTTTAGTGTAAGAATCTTACTTCCCCGCCCTGATAACTGGCACCCCAGCCTGGCAGAAAACAAATTTTCCCTTGCAGACAAACTGGTAGGAACCCAAAGTGGCTGGAACCACCCCCCCCCAAAAAAAAAAAAAAAAAAGAACAAAATGGCACAGAGAAGGAATAGTACAAGTACCTGCTTTATCTAGGCTACTGGTTTGATAAAGTTGACACTTTGTTGGGGGTATTTCAATCTCACCTTGACCCCTGACCTGCCCCTCTCAAGAGTTTGTGAAAGATGCAAACTGATTTTTACATGTTTCTGTCAATTCCTACATTGTCTGGATGGATCCAACCGTGGCCTATCAGTCTGCCTGAAATGAATCCTGGCAGTGGCCAACATGCCTGACCTCCAGATTACTTTTGTGGTGTTCAGAGAAGAGTTGTGGTGTGATTTCATGTTTTAGACTTTGTCGAGATTGGGTTTATGTTCCATTCTATGGTCAACTTTGGTAAACATTCCGTATTCACTTTAAAAGAAGGTCTGCTGGGGCTGGGGTTGTGGCTCAGTGGTAAAGCACTTGCCTTGCGTGTGTGAGGCCCTGGGTTCGATCCTCAGTACCACATAAAAATAAATATTAAAAGAAAAGGAAGAAGGTCTGCTGTGTAGTGGTGGCCTTGCAGTGTTCTGAACATGACCATTAGGTGTGGGTTGTTCGTGATGTGCTTCTGCTGTCCTTTGTTACTGATTATTTATTTATGGCCTATGTCATCAGCTGCTAAGGGATGAGTGTTCTCGTCTCTTTGCCATAATTGATTTATCCATCTTTTCTTTTAATTCTCTCTGGTTTTCATATAGGTATCTATTTATTTTTTTCTAAACATTTTTTTTTTTTTTAAGCTGTAGATGGACACAATGTCTTTATCTTTATTTATTTATTTCTATGTGGTGCTGAGGATTGAGCCCAGGGCCTCAGGAATGCAAGGCAAGCGCTCTACCACTGAGCTACAATCCCAACCCTCATGTAGGTATTCTGAGGTTATTGAATGACTTGCACACTACCTTAAGATTGTTTAATGCTTCCTCAAAGATCTGACTGTTTATCAATGTGCTATGTTCCTCCTACGCCTGGCAGTGATTGTCTTGTGTGTACCTTGAAGTCGTACTGAAAATAAATAAGTGACTGAGTACAGTGGCCTATGTCTGTCATCCCAGATGCTTCTCTCTCTCTCTCTCTCTCTCTCTCTCTCTCTCTCTCTCAGCTGAGGCAGGAGGATCCAGAGTTTAAAGCCACCCTCAGCAAAAGTGAGACACTAAGCAACTCAGTGAGACCCTGTCTCTAAGTAACATACTAGATAGGTAGGGCTAGGGGATGTGGCTCAGTAGTCAGTGAGTGCCCCTGAGTTCAATCCCTGTTTACAGGCCTCCTCCAATAAATAAACAAACAGATAAATAAATAAATAGATAGATAGATAGATAGATAGATAAATAAATAAATAAATAAGTTTATTTTGTCTATTTAGGTGATGATGATGATGATGATTTTAATGTGGTGCTGGGATTGAACCCTGTGCCTCATGCGTACTTGGTAAGTGCTGTACCACTGAGCCACAACACCAGAATGACAACACCGTGAAGTGCTCTTGCTCAGACTGTGGTCTCCTGTGTGGCTGGGGAGGGCAGGGGTTGGGTCCATTTAGGGCTGACAGATATTGTTGCCCTGCTACGTCTTAGATGAAACAGTGCGTAATATGTGCACACAGATAAAAATGAAGGTAGAGATGGCAAGCTTTCTCCAGCTTTATTTATCCCAGAGCATGTGGTGTTTCAGTCTAGGGCAACAGACCATGCTTTTTAGCCAAGGCAGCCTCTCTTAGAGCCCTGTTACAGCTTCTGATTACTAAGTACCTAAATGTAAAATTTGGCTCTGTGATATTGATAGATTAAAAAAAAAAAAAAAAAAAAAAGATAAAATGGCCAAACAGACAAAATAGAACTCCACAAGGAAGCATCCTTTTTCCTATTAGGATTAGTATTCTTTTTTTTTTTTTTTTTTCTCCTGTTTCGTAGTATGTTGTCGGTGGACAGCACACCTTCTTTCGATTTGTTCCTTTTTGTATATGGCGTGCTAAGGCTCAGACTCTGTGCTAGGCCGGCCCTCTGCCACTGACCCAAAGACATAGACAGCCCCTAGACAAGAAAGGATTCTCAGAGGCTGGTCATCTTCCAATTTTTTTTTTTTTTTTTGTACAGAAAAAGGAGGAAACACAAAGCCCAAAGACCAGCAGATCAAATTCCCAAGCAACCGATGTCAAACTGATTTTTACATGTTTCTGTCAATTCCTACATCGTCTGGATGGATCCAACCGTGGCCTATCAGTCTGCCTGTCTAATTGTGGCTTCACCGTGGTGGTTTCGGTTTTGAACTCCCACAGCGCCCGTGTCCCCCGCCGGATTCTCTAGGGGTGCTGGGCAGACTGCCGGCGCCTCCCGCTGCTGCGGGGGACCCTGGGGGAGGGGGAGAGGCGGCGGCTGGTGGCACGTGCCCGGGTGACTTTCTACGACCCCTGCGGAGCAGATCCCGCTGACACCGACCGACCGAGGTTCCGCGTCCCTTCAGCCTGATTTGGTTGACGGTTTTCGAGCTCCCCCTGGTGGCCGCTTTTATAGGAGCGTCTTAATCCAATTCTGAGAAGTATCTGTTCAGGTCCTTGGCCCATGGATTGATTGGATTTTTTGTTCGATTCTTTTTTTTTTTCTTTTTGCTTTCTGTCCCCCCCCCCCACCCCCGTTGTTGTTGTTGTTGTTGTTGTTGTTGTTGTTGTTGTTTCGCTCTGGGGCAAGGGCCCACACTTTTTAGCCGAGGCAGCCGCTCTTAGAGCCCTGTTACAGCTCCTGATTACCAAGTGCCTAAAGGTAAAATTTGGCCCTGTGACCCAATGGAAAATGACTTGCCATTCAAGAATATGCTCATTTCTTAGGGAAAACAACAACAGCAGCAGCAACAGAAACAGCACCCCCCCCCCAAAAAAAAAAAAGATAAATAAAGACACAAATACAAATAAGAATTCATGGGCTGGAGATGTGGCTCAAGTGGTAACGCGCTCCTCTGTCCTGCTGGGTTCCAGCCTCAGCACCGCATAAAATAAACATGTTGTGTTCACTGAATACTGAAAAACAAACATAAAAAATATTCAAAATATTCTCTCTCTCTCTCTCTCTCTCTCCCCCCCCCCCCCCCCCCCCCGGTCTTTAAAAAAGAAAGATAAGTAAAAGTTTAAAAAGGGGCTGGGGATGTGGCTCAAGCAGCAGCGCGCTCGCCTGGCATGCGTGCGGCCGGGATTCGTCCCTCAGCACCACATACAAACAAAGATGTTGTGTCCGTCCGCCGAAAACTAAAAAGTAAATACCAAAGTTCTCTCTCACTCTTTGTTAAAACAAAACAAAACAAAACAAAACAAACAAACAAACAGACAAAAAAAAAAAAAAAGATAATGCGGCCAGACAGACAAAATAGAACTCCACAAGGAAAAATCCTTTTTCCTATCATGATCAGTATTCTTTTTTTTCATTTTTGGAGTAGTTGTAGGTGGACAGCACGCCTTCTTTCGACTTGTTCCTTTTTGTATGCCGCGCTAAGGCTCAAACCCAGCGCCTCCTATGTGCTAGGCCGGCCCTCTGCCACTGAACCACAGACAGAGAGGAGGGAGGATTCTCAGAGGCTGTTCATCTTCCCATTTTTTTTTTTTTTGGGGGGGGGGTACGGAAACAGGCGGGAACCCCAAGCCCAAAGACCAGCAGATCAAATTCCCAAGCAGCCGATTTCAACGGGTTTTTACACGTTTGTGTCCATTCCTCCATTCTCTGGATGGATCCGACCGTGGCCTAGCAATCTGCCTGTCTTAACAGTGGCTTCACCGTGGTGGTTTCGGTTTTGAAGTCCCACACCGCCCGTGTCCCCCGCCGGGTTCTCTAGGGGTGCTGGGCCGACCTGCCTGCGTCTCGTGCCCGCCGCTGTGTGTGTGTGGGGGGCCCTGGCGGGGCGACCCGACTGGTGGGACGTGTCCGGGTGACTTTCTACGACCCCTGCGGAGCGGATCCCGCTGACGCCGACCGAGGTTCCGCGTCCCTTCCTCCGGATTTGGTTGACGGTTGTCGAGCTCCCCCTGGTGGCCGCTTTTATGGGAGCGTCTTCTCATCGGAAGTCGCCAAGGCGTGATATTCGGCGGCGGTGGCCGAGACGGAGTTCCAGGAGCTGGGCGGCGCCGGCGGAACTGTCTCGGTCGCGCTGGGCTGGGCCGTTGTGGCCCGTTGGCGGGATATTGGACCGGCGGGCTTAGTGTGTGTGTGTGTGTGTGTGTGTGTGTGTGTGTGTGTCGGTTGTCTCCTCTCCCTGCTCGGTCCGGGCCGCGGGCGCCTCGGGTGGCGGTCTTGAGCGGTTCCTTCGGTGGCGCGGGCTTCGCTTTGCCCGGTCTGGGTCGGCCGCCGGGACTTCTGTCTTCTTTTTCTCCCGCTTCCTCTCCCTCTCCCTCCCTCTCTCTCGTGGGTTTTGGCCGCGGGGCTGCGCCGGGCGGGCCGGAGGGGTGTGCTGGCCCGGCCTTGCCGCGTTCCCTCTTTGGGGGCCGCTGCCCGGGGCTTGTCCCGATGGCTGTGCGCGGCGTCCTTCGGTGGTGGGTCTTAGCGTGTTCCCCGGCCGCCCCCCGATCCTGCTCGTTGGGGATGGTGGTCCCCGCCTCTTGCTTGCGCCTTCGTCAACGAGGGTCGACCAGTTGTCCCTAGGGGCTCTGGATCTCGGTGATGGGCTCGATTTCGCGGTCCGCCGACCGTGACTCTCTTCGGGGAAGGCGGCAGTGGTGAGTGAACTGTTCCCCGTTGCCCCGGTCGCGGTTGTTTTGGCCCGAGTTGGCCGTTTTCTGCCATCGGGTAGGTGCTGACACGGTGTCCTCTGGCGTGTGCCGCCAGAGGGAGGGAGGGAGCTTGGGCCTCCGGGTGCGTGCGTGGCTCTGGGCTGATGGGGTGGCCCGGACCCGTTCCCTCTTGAGCCGCCTGCCTTGGGCCTGCGTGCGACGGCTCTTCGGTGCACCTGGAGCGCCCTCGCGGTGGTTGCCACCTCCGGCCGGCCGGTCTCCTGGCGCCGGAAGGGCGGTGGGGGAGGTGGCGGGTGGTCCTTTACCGCCCGTGCGCTCCCCGCTGCGGGCGCCGAGGGCGGTGTGACGACGCTAGCTTCCATGGCTCCGAGCCGCGTGTCAGGCGTTCCCCGTTTCGTGTCGTCGGCCGCTCTCCCTGGGGTGTGGGGCCGGCGAGGCCGTAGCAGGCTCCTCTTAGAAGCGGTCCTCGCCGGGTCTCCCCCTGCTCCCCGGGTCTCTCCCGCCCACTCTGCTGATCGATGTGGTGACTTTGCGCTCTCCTGGGCTGGACCAAAGCCGCGCCAGGCGAGGGACGGACATTCATGGCGAATGGGCCAGCTCTTCTCGTCCTGCCCGCGGGCCCCTCGCCTTGCCTCCCCGCCCGTTCGCGGTGCGGGGAAGGGCGGGGGTGCGGAATCCGGCCTCGACCTCGCTCCCGGGGTCCTTTGACGTAGCGGGTGCTTCCCGCCCGCCGCCCGCTCTGGGCGGCCAAGGGCCGTGTGTGTGGCCCTCCCCGCGTCGGGGAGGGCTGCCGCCGTGCTCCCTCGGCGCGACGGCGCGCCTCTGCTTCGGTGCTCCTGGGGCGCTCCGGGTCGTTTCCTGAGGTGCCTGAGGCTGAGCCGGTGTGTGCTGTTCCCGGTCCCGGTGCCGCTGCCGCGGCCGGCCGCCGCCTCGCTGTCGGTCTCGCCCCGTCTGCGGGGGTTTCCGAGGCGAGTGCCTGAAGGGAAGAACGGTGTTGCTTCGTTCGGGGGATCGAGGCGGTGAGCCCGGCAGCGCTGCCCGTCCCCTCTCCGGGGGGGTGCGGGTCGCGTTGTCGTCCCCAGCGCTGAGTGGTGCGGGGAGTGTTAGGCGAGCGGGCGCCCGCGCGCTCTTTCCTCCCTCCGGTGGGGGAAAAGGAGATGCTGCCCGGGCGTGCGAGCGATTGTGGCGGGACGCTGAGCAGGGGCCGGGTCCGGCCCCTGAGGCGATGGGGCTTTGGGTGTCCCCGGCCGCGAACGCTCGAGAAGCCTTGTGCTTGCCCATACCGCAGATCCCCCCTCGTTGTCCCGGCGGCCGGTCGGGAGAGGGGCTGGGTTGGGTGCGGCCCACCCTCAGTGAGGAACGTTTCTCTAGCGATCTGTGAAGGGCGTGCCTCGTGTGGGGTACCGGATTCCCCCATCGGCCGCCCCCTGCCTTGTGCGCTACGCCACCGTCGGTGGTGAGTGTAGGCGAGAGTCCCCCCCCTCCCCGCCGTCTGGGAGGGCAGGGGTCCGCCGGCCCCCCGCGGGTGGGGGCCGAGCGCCTGCTCTTTGTGCC
>NW_027553047.1:22500-37500 GCF_045843805.1 Urocitellus parryii
TCCTATTACTCCTTTTCTCCTCCAACACACGCCCCGCCTCCTCCCCTCCCCTCCCCCCCCCCAGGTCGACCAGTACACCCTCAACGAAAGAGGTCGACCAGTTGTCTCAATGTGAATTCTGCCTGTGTGACTAACAATATTGGTGTTTCTCCTTTGACTCGGTTCGGTGTGGGACTGGGACCACCGCTACTGGACATTCGACGCATAGCACTCTACCTACTGAGGTATATTCACAGCCCAGCCAGCCCTAGATGATTGGTTTTCTTTTTTCCTTTATTGGGGGGGGGGAGGGGGGCTTGTTTGATTGCCGCGCAGCTTTACATTTCTTCTCTCTCCCCTCCTCCTCGCAGGTTGACCAGTTGGCCGGTGTGCCCCAGAACGACTGAGGTCGACCAGTTGTCCACTGGAGGGAGGACTTCGATTTTTTTTTTTTTTTCTCTTTATGTAGTATGTATAGAGGTCGATCAGTTGTCCTAACATAAGCGGACGGGGATTTGGGGCCGGGGATTGGGGCCGAACTGGGTGTGCATTTATGCACGCCTTTTTTTTTCTTCCTTCCTTCCTTCCTTCCTTCCTTCCTTCTTGTTTTTTCTTTCTTGTTTTTGTTTTTTTTTAATATTTAGTGTTTAGTTTTCGGGGGACCCAACATCTTTATTTTTATTATTATTATTATTATTTTTTAAACTTTTTTTTTTAATTTTGTTTTGAAAGAAAGAAAGAAAGAAAGAAAGAAAGAAAGAAAGAAAGAAAGAAAGAAAGAAAAAGAGAGAGAGAGAGAGAAGAGAATTATTTAATATTTATTTTTCAGTTTTTGGCGGACACAACATGGTTGTATGTTGTATGTGGTGCTGAGGATCGAACCCGGGCCGGCCGCACGCACGCACGCACGCACGCACGCACGCACGCACGCCAGGCGAGCACACTACTGCTTGAGCCACATCCCCAGCCCTAAACTTATTTATTTTAGTTTTTATTTGGTGCGACCTAACCCGGCGCCCCACCCAGCCCCTAAGTTTTCCCCTTCCCCTTCCTCCCACTCCCTCTCTCTCTCTCTCTCTCTCTCTCTCTCTCTCTCTCTCTCTCTCTCTCCCCCCCCTCCCTCCCTCCCTCCCTCCCTCCCTCCCTCCCCTCTTCCTGTTGCTGAAAGCTTGGCCCAATCCAATAAGGATGGCAAGGTCTTGAGACACAGGAAAAAAGGCTTATGGCAGCGCTGGCAAAGCAAAAACATGGGGACTCTGGTCCCCAAAGACTGTGATTCTGCACCTCAGCAACAACAGGAGGTTTCGTAGAGGAGATTCAAAGGCCACCTTGCACTTCTTCCTGGCCGCAGTTGTAATTCGGCTTCTTACTTTTGATAAGACTCATTTCTGACATCCTCTGGTCTCCAAAGTCTACATGACATCCTTGACTATGCTGGGCGTGGACTCAAGGACAGATAAGTCTGCCTAAAACAGGGAAGAAAGGTGATATGATTCCCCCTGGATTGAATCCAGAAGTGCCTAGCCACCACCACCACGGAGTTACACCTCGATTTTTTTTTTTTTTTTTTTTGAGAAGGGGTGTCCCTCTATTGCTCACCTGTGGTGGTGTTATCACATGGGGTGAGGGGGGTGTCCTTCCCCTTCCCTCTCCTGTCTCTCTATTTGCTGGTTAAAGCTCGAGGTCTCTGGAGGTTGCCTGAGTACTCCCAGGACCTCACTTTCTCTTGTGAGTAGCTGAGGTGGTGGTTGCTGGACACTGTCTCACCATTCTGATCTTTCACTACTCTTACTGTTCTCTTCCAGGACCTTTGGATCGACTTCCTTCTTCCAAGGATGGTGGAATGATGACAAAGGTGATGGTATTGGAGATTTGGGACTCCCCCCCCCCCCCCCCGGGGTGGTGGTGGTGGTGGTGGTGGTGGTGGTGGTGGTTGTTTTTCCTCCTGGATGGCTGTCAAACCTGCAGCAGCACACACATCGGTCCATCTCGAAGTGGAGAATCTCTAAAGGATCTTCAGGGAAAGCGTGGACAAGGAGGATTCAGTCCCGGGAGACACGAGATGGGAAATCCCCCCCCCCCCCAATTTCTTCTGGAAAATACCTAATACCAATAAAGGCAGGACAAAATGCAGCACAGGCTGGCTGGCTGAGGTTTATATATCGCCGAGTAGGTCTACAGGTAAAATTGGATCCCAGAGCAACTGTGCAGTTACTCAGGGTCCTTCCCTTTCCCAGCCGTCCGTCCGTGTCCCCTATCGGACCCAAGCTGCTCCCTCCCCTAAGGCTTTCTCAGTTGGCTAATCCTCCACACTTAGGAGTGGTGAAGGTGGGACACACGTTTTAGGCTTGCTTGGCTTCTTCAGTCGGATCTCATCTTGCCACCGGGTCAGAAACACAAGCATATACACTTGGATGTTTCCACCCTGTGGAACTTGGGAGTTCACAGTGAGTGGTCTGCGGTCTCAAAAGGGCAGCCTCGTTGGTTGCAGTCACTGAACGCTAGGTGGCGCAAAGCTACCGTCATTTTGCAAGACCTGCCTGAGTTCCATTTCCAGTTTCGATATCATCTATCTACATGTATAGACATAGATAGATAGATAGACAGACAGACTTAGATATCTATATCTATATCCATATACAGATCACTAAGCTGCAAGCCGCCGCGTCATGTCTTCCTCTCTTCCCTCAGCCTACTGAGTCCCTGGAAAGACAGATGGGCAAGGGCCTCAGTGCCCGCTCTGTTGTTCCCCCGCCCCGCCCCCCCCCCCCACACACACAGTAAAGTCCTGGAAGCACTGGGCGGTGGGGGGGACATACCGCTGGTATCTGATCACTTTCCTTAGCCTTTAACATGCCCCACCTAGGAGATAGCTTCTGTGCCTCTGCCCGACCCTTGGAATTTGAACTATAATCCTACACTTCCCCCATCCCACTCACTCCAATTCCCCAGCAGTAGTCGCTCCCAAGGCTGTCACCACTAGAGGTCCAAGGTAAACACCTTCCCTCCCCCACCCCTGAGAGTTATGAGGGAGGGCCTGGATGAGGTTAAGAGAGAAACAAACCAAAACAGTGATGTTTCCCGTTTGTGTGTGTGTGTGTGTGTGTGTGTGTGTGTGTCTGTGTGTGTGTGTGTGTCTGTGTGTGTCTCCAGTGTGTACCTGTCTGCGCACCAAACCCAAGCAGGATGGATTCGGGCCTGGGGGAAGGAGAGGGAGGCCCTTCCTGGGTTTACTTTCTGGGGAAGAAGAGACAAAGGAAAAAAGGTGAGGGTGTTGCCCAGCAATCAAGACCGTTTGTGGACCAATGCCCAAGGCCCTGCCCTGGGTTTCTTCCCCAGCCTAGCATCACAAAAGAAACAAAAGTAGTGAACAAAGAGAGACTCAAACAACCCAAACAGGCAAGGAAATCTCATCTCAAAGTGCCCATGGGAAAGGGGAAAAAAAGAATAAAGAAAAACAAACAAACAAAAAAAAAGATGCCTCCCGTGCTGGGCTGGACAGCGTTAGAGCGCTCGCCTAGCATATTCGAGGCCCTGGGTTCGATCCTCAGCTCCAGAGAAAAAGAAATTAATAACACAAACGCATTCTTTACAACTAGGCCAAATAAATAAATAAAAGAAATCAAGACACTAGAAGAGACCTTGCCCACACAGAAAAAGGGCAGGGCGGGGTGGGGTGGGGGGGTGGGGGGGGGGAGATCGACATGGAAATCACTCTACCCTTGGCATTCCAATAGCCGAATACATCTCCCCATACTCATGTCAGGGTTTCCTTGGTGGGGATGGAACCGGAAACCAGCCCCTCCCTCACGCAGGCTCATCATGGACCCTGGAAAACTGGGGACTGAACACACAGTTTGCCACTGAGCTAAACCAACATCCCCTTTTTATAAAGATATTTTTATACATTTTTGGTAAATCCATTGATTTATGAGTTGAACCCAGAAGCACTCACTTGACCACTGACTGAGCCACATCCTCATATTCAATTTATCTATCTATCTATTTGTTTGTTTTCTTGCTTGCTTGCTTGCTTGCTTGCTTGCTTGCTTGCTTGCTTGTTCTTGTTCTAGTTAAAGCTTGGTCCCGGGGTTTCAAAAACTGACTTCCAGACCACTCGCGTATAAAGGAATCAAGCCTTTATGAAAGCACAACTAGCGGCGACTGACCAGAAGAACATACAGCTGTTCCCCTGACCAGCCTCAAACAATTGCAAGGGTGCTCCTTAGAAGCCTGAAACCGGCAAAAGGGACGTTTTGGAGGGAGGGGGCGTCTAGCTAATGCAAGCAAGCCAAGTTACAGAAGCTGGAGAGTGAAGTCAGGCGGAGGGACGCTCAGCCAATCACAATCAGCCTAGCCACTCCAGTGACAGAAGCATAGCCCCGTTAGGGGCTAGTTACAGAAACAACGTCCCCTGTCCTTAAAGTTTTCTATAGCAAAAGGAAAAGAACATCTTGCCCCAGTCATGACCCTTCTACTCGGCCTGGTTGTTTTACAGAATGGAGACAGTAAAACAAAACAGAGTCCCATTTGCTTTTACTATCACAAATTTTCTTTTGGAGACAGGGGTCTCTCGAGGTTACTTTCGCCATGAGCTTACAATCCTTCTCTCAACCTCCTCCTGATCCTCTTGGGGGGTGGGGGGTGGGGGACAGACATGAACCCCCAACCCATGCCTGGCTAAGCCTTGCATTTTAATTTTTTTCCCCTTTAATTTTTTGAGTTGTAGATGGATGGACACAATATCTTTACCTTATTGGCTTGTTTGTCCCTTTGTTTTTGGTTCTGTGGTGCTCAGGATCAGGATCGAATCCACCGCTCCACACCTCCCAGGCCAGTGCTCTACTGCCGAGCTAAAACCCTAGCCCAAGCTTTGCATTCTAGAATGCATACATTTCCTTCTGCGCTGAAGGAACACAGACACATTTATTGTACAACAAGCCCAGAGATCTTCACATCACAGTTGCCTAGAAGTCCTACATACAGTCGTTGACCTTTGACTTTGGAAGCCACGTTCAGAATCTATGACTCTGGGGCTGGAGATGTGGCTCAGCGGTAGTGCGCTCGCCTGGCATGCGTGCGGCCCGGGTTCGATCCTCAGCACCACATACCAACAAAGATGTTGTGTCTGCCGAGAACTAAAAAATAAATATTAAAAATTCTCTCTCTCTATCTCTCTCTCTCTCTCTCCTCTCTTAAAAAAAAAAAAAAAAAAAAAGAATCTATGACTCTGGCCAGATAACTGCCACGATGTGGTTTTTGCTCACCAACAGTTGGACCTAGGTGAACAGCTTGGACACAAGTGGACAAATACTCTTTTGCATTCAGGACACAGTGCCACTCGCCTGCTACAGGAGTGTTCTTTCAACAAACGATCACAAAACAAACCCTTACTTATCCAATCAAAACTAACAGATGTGAAAACTGGTCATTAATGGCACAGATCTTTTTATTTATTTATTTTTTATTTTTTAGAGAGAGTGTGAGAGTGAGAGAGAGAGAGAGAGAGAGAGAGAGAGAGAGAGAGAGAGATTTTTAATATCTATCTATCTATCATCTATCTATCTATCTATCTATCTATCTATCTATCTATGTATTTACTTCGTTAGTTAGTTAGTTAGTTAGTTACTTAGTTAGTTAGTTTTCGGCGGACACAACATCTTTGTTGGTATGTGGTGCTGAGGATGGAACCCGGGCCGCACGCATGCCAGGCGAGCGTGCTACCGCTTGAGCCACATCCCCAGCCCCAAGCACAGATCTTTTTTTTTTTTTTTTTTTTTTTTTTTTAAATCTGAATGTTACACCGAATTCAAGTGTTAGAACTTCCACATGTGTCACTGACTACGGGATAAGTTTAGAGCTTCGGTACAATACAATAAAATACAATAAATAAAAAGGGCATTAATTGGTGACCTCTCGTGTAGGAAACCTATATGTCTTTAAGTGTACCAACTTTTGAATAATAAAAAAATCTCTCACACACAGCATACTACTCTAGTCCCCAGATGTGCACACATCTCCAGTGGCAGAGATGTGGGGTGATTCAGGAGAATCACAAGACTAAGCCCAGCCTCAGCAACTTATGGAGCCCTGCGGTAAAGAGAGAGAGAGAGAGAGAGAGAGAGAGAGAGAGAGAGAGAGAGAGAGGTGTAGGTGTTGGGGGGTGTTGCTCAGAGGCAAAGCATCTCAGAAGGAAGAGGGGGAATTTATTATAATAAGAAAACATAAGAACTGAACCTTTACAGCAGCAAAACTCTGACGACTCTGCTGACACTCTGTTGTTTTAACGCATCTGAGGCCTAGCAAGGTTATCACACAGAAAAAGTGATTTTCTGGATGGAAATTCTAAATATTTGTTAGCCAATGGGCAGATATCCCACCCTGAAAGTCAATGTAGCTTCACCTGTGATTAGGGAGGGGGAAGGAAGGGAAAAGAGAAAGGAAAAAGGATATGGGTTTTAACATGAGCCTCAGTGGCTGAGCAGTGAGACTTATACTCAAAGCATATCAAGTGGACCCCTGTTACATTTTCTGACCCCCACCACCACCTCCCCCCACCCCTTTCCTTGATTTGACACTTGGGAGAAAATTTTTTTTTTTTTTTTTAATATTTATTTTTTTAGTTCTCGGCGGACACAACATCTTTGTTGGTATGCGGTGCTGAGGATCGAACCCGGGCCGCACGCATGCCAGGCGAGCGTGCTACCGCTTGAGCCACATCCCCAGCCCGAAAATTTTTTTAAAAAGACAAAAAAGGACAAACAACAGCAGCAACAACCACAACAGAAACAACAACCACCTTACCGAATTTCTGAATTTACATGAGTGAATTACTCTTCTTGATTCTCAGTAACATAGTTTATACTTTTCATGGTTTTTGGCTTGTTTGTTTGTGTGTAATTTAAAAAAATCAGAAGAAATTATTGGTATTCATTGCATATAGAGTGACCCATGTTAGCTTATCTCTCAGTTGCAAAGAAGGGGGGGGGCGCAAGGGGGGGGAGGGGTTGGTGTTGGTGATGGTGGCAAAAAGCAACCTGGAACCTGCTTTACCTAGGCTACTGGTTTGATAAAGTCTTCCTTGCATGGATGTGTTGTAGGGACAAATGAGGCAAGGCACCGACCGAACAGAGCGGGAAACGGTTTTATTTGGCTGCCGCCAGGTTCAGAGGACACGGCTTTTGCTGTAATGAATTAATCCCCTGAACCCCGACTTCAGGTAGTTTCAGAGTTTTATACCGAGCATGTAAGGGGAGGGGCTCAGAAATTCATGGTCTGCAGAAGTTCACATAAAAGCAGCTTTTTCTCTCACTGTTCTGGGCATGTTAACCCACCCTTCGAGGACAACACCTGAGAAGGGGAGAGCTTCTTCCCCCCTGTCTAGTCTCTCCCTGCCAGCTGTAACCATGGAGTCCAGTTGGTAACTTCTCGTATCTTAAAAATGTAGACCTCTGGGTGAAGTCCAGCTCAAGGCCAGAGGCCTTGTTTGCACATTTCTTCAAAGTACTATTCTGGATATGTTTGTGAAAAACTAGTAAGGGGGTGTCCAGCACCTGGAGTGCTGGTGTCTTCTCGGCCAGTGGCCAAGTAAACAGGGCGGCACGAAAATAGGAAGTTTATCCACCTTGAATTCTTTTGCAGAGACTCTTTTGCCGACAGACCTAAAACCAGTCTGGGTGAAGATTTCTGAAGAGGCCCAGTTAAGACTTTTCAGTGGAGAGGGGGGGGGGGTGCCACTTCAGATGATGATGAATCGCAAAGACACATTGGACTGACCCAAACATATCACATATTTTAAGATTCTACTCATTCAGGGCAAAGAGTAAGCAGTTTTACCTAACAATAGTTTGGTTTCAAAAGGCTTTTTTTTTTTTTTTTAATCTAATCCCCTGCTTTTCCCTTAGAGCTCTTCTCTTTTCTCTTAGAAAACTCTACTCTTAGTCAGAGGTCCAAATCTCCATTCAAATGACACAGGAAAAAAAAAAAAAATTCTCTCAAGCACTTGGACCCCTCCTGCCCCAAACAAAAAAGTTCTGGGTGATCAATGAATTTAAAAAGCAGGAAGAATGAATCATTAACAGAAATGAACATAACCACAGTTACTACTTTGTAAGAATTGGAAAGAATTAGCCAGGGCAGAGCTTCCAATTCAAACACTGTAATTATTAGACAACAAACAGACAGACAGACAGACAGACAGACAGACAAACAAAAACCCTGAAGTACAGGAGACTCTCTCCTTCTCTCTCTATAACACACACACACACACACACACACACACACACACACACACACATTTCCCTCTCTTTCTCCACACCAAACTCTTTTTAATCACTTGATTTTCAGTTTCTCACTTAGTGGAGCACCCCTTTTCTTTAGGATCAATCTCCTCCTAGGTTTCTTTTTATACCAAAGGGTGTGTGTGTGGGGGGGGGGGGGGGACAAGTTACACATGATCCAGGAGAAGGAGGCCAAAGCAATCAGGTTATTAAGGAACATCAGGAGAGAGAAATTAAATGCTGGTGGACACATTGAACAAATGCTCTGAAACAAGTGATATCCAAATTAACCTCTTAGTTTAGTTTTAAACCATAAATGCAGAGTTAGAGAGACAAACTGACCCTTAAAACAGATACGGGAAACCATACTGGAATCTGAAACAGGCTGGGAATTGTGAACAGCCTGGAGAGGCCATATTTTTCTTCCTTCAGGGGCAGTGGGAGAGACTTTGCACTGCCTGTTGTTATGTAAATTAGAACTGAGACCTGCCCCAAGCAAGCCCGGTTTAGTGTAAGAATCTTACTTCCCCGCCCTGATAACTGGCACCCCAGCCTGGCAGAAAACAAATTTTCCCTTGCAGACAAACTGGTAGGAACCCAAAGTGGCTGGAACCACCCCCCCCCAAAAAAAAAAAAAAAAAAGAACAAAATGGCACAGAGAAGGAATAGTACAAGTACCTGCTTTATCTAGGCTACTGGTTTGATAAAGTTGACACTTTGTTGGGGGTATTTCAATCTCACCTTGACCCCTGACCTGCCCCTCTCAAGAGTTTGTGAAAGATGCAAACTGATTTTTACATGTTTCTGTCAATTCCTACATTGTCTGGATGGATCCAACCGTGGCCTATCAGTCTGCCTGAAATGAATCCTGGCAGTGGCCAACATGCCTGACCTCCAGATTACTTTTGTGGTGTTCAGAGAAGAGTTGTGGTGTGATTTCATGTTTTAGACTTTGTCGAGATTGGGTTTATGTTCCATTCTATGGTCAACTTTGGTAAACATTCCGTATTCACTTTAAAAGAAGGTCTGCTGGGGCTGGGGTTGTGGCTCAGTGGTAAAGCACTTGCCTTGCGTGTGTGAGGCCCTGGGTTCGATCCTCAGTACCACATAAAAATAAATATTAAAAGAAAAGGAAGAAGGTCTGCTGTGTAGTGGTGGCCTTGCAGTGTTCTGAACATGACCATTAGGTGTGGGTTGTTCGTGATGTGCTTCTGCTGTCCTTTGTTACTGATTATTTATTTATGGCCTATGTCATCAGCTGCTAAGGGATGAGTGTTCTCGTCTCTTTGCCATAATTGATTTATCCATCTTTTCTTTTAATTCTCTCTGGTTTTCATATAGGTATCTATTTATTTTTTTCTAAACATTTTTTTTTTTTTTAAGCTGTAGATGGACACAATGTCTTTATCTTTATTTATTTATTTCTATGTGGTGCTGAGGATTGAGCCCAGGGCCTCAGGAATGCAAGGCAAGCGCTCTACCACTGAGCTACAATCCCAACCCTCATGTAGGTATTCTGAGGTTATTGAATGACTTGCACACTACCTTAAGATTGTTTAATGCTTCCTCAAAGATCTGACTGTTTATCAATGTGCTATGTTCCTCCTACGCCTGGCAGTGATTGTCTTGTGTGTACCTTGAAGTCGTACTGAAAATAAATAAGTGACTGAGTACAGTGGCCTATGTCTGTCATCCCAGATGCTTCTCTCTCTCTCTCTCTCTCTCTCTCTCTCTCTCTCTCTCAGCTGAGGCAGGAGGATCCAGAGTTTAAAGCCACCCTCAGCAAAAGTGAGACACTAAGCAACTCAGTGAGACCCTGTCTCTAAGTAACATACTAGATAGGTAGGGCTAGGGGATGTGGCTCAGTAGTCAGTGAGTGCCCCTGAGTTCAATCCCTGTTTACAGGCCTCCTCCAATAAATAAACAAACAGATAAATAAATAAATAGATAGATAGATAGATAGATAGATAAATAAATAAATAAATAAGTTTATTTTGTCTATTTAGGTGATGATGATGATGATGATTTTAATGTGGTGCTGGGATTGAACCCTGTGCCTCATGCGTACTTGGTAAGTGCTGTACCACTGAGCCACAACACCAGAATGACAACACCGTGAAGTGCTCTTGCTCAGACTGTGGTCTCCTGTGTGGCTGGGGAGGGCAGGGGTTGGGTCCATTTAGGGCTGACAGATATTGTTGCCCTGCTACGTCTTAGATGAAACAGTGCGTAATATGTGCACACAGATAAAAATGAAGGTAGAGATGGCAAGCTTTCTCCAGCTTTATTTATCCCAGAGCATGTGGTGTTTCAGTCTAGGGCAACAGACCATGCTTTTTAGCCAAGGCAGCCTCTCTTAGAGCCCTGTTACAGCTTCTGATTACTAAGTACCTAAATGTAAAATTTGGCTCTGTGATATTGATAGATTAAAAAAAAAAAAAAAAAAAAAAGATAAAATGGCCAAACAGACAAAATAGAACTCCACAAGGAAGCATCCTTTTTCCTATTAGGATTAGTATTCTTTTTTTTTTTTTTTTTTCTCCTGTTTCGTAGTATGTTGTCGGTGGACAGCACACCTTCTTTCGATTTGTTCCTTTTTGTATATGGCGTGCTAAGGCTCAGACTCTGTGCTAGGCCGGCCCTCTGCCACTGACCCAAAGACATAGACAGCCCCTAGACAAGAAAGGATTCTCAGAGGCTGGTCATCTTCCAATTTTTTTTTTTTTTTTTGTACAGAAAAAGGAGGAAACACAAAGCCCAAAGACCAGCAGATCAAATTCCCAAGCAACCGATGTCAAACTGATTTTTACATGTTTCTGTCAATTCCTACATCGTCTGGATGGATCCAACCGTGGCCTATCAGTCTGCCTGTCTAATTGTGGCTTCACCGTGGTGGTTTCGGTTTTGAACTCCCACAGCGCCCGTGTCCCCCGCCGGATTCTCTAGGGGTGCTGGGCAGACTGCCGGCGCCTCCCGCTGCTGCGGGGGACCCTGGGGGAGGGGGAGAGGCGGCGGCTGGTGGCACGTGCCCGGGTGACTTTCTACGACCCCTGCGGAGCAGATCCCGCTGACACCGACCGACCGAGGTTCCGCGTCCCTTCAGCCTGATTTGGTTGACGGTTTTCGAGCTCCCCCTGGTGGCCGCTTTTATAGGAGCGTCTTAATCCAATTCTGAGAAGTATCTGTTCAGGTCCTTGGCCCATGGATTGATTGGATTTTTTGTTCGATTCTTTTTTTTTTTCTTTTTGCTTTCTGTCCCCCCCCCCCACCCCCGTTGTTGTTGTTGTTGTTGTTGTTGTTGTTGTTGTTGTTTCGCTCTGGGGCAAGGGCCCACACTTTTTAGCCGAGGCAGCCGCTCTTAGAGCCCTGTTACAGCTCCTGATTACCAAGTGCCTAAAGGTAAAATTTGGCCCTGTGACCCAATGGAAAATGACTTGCCATTCAAGAATATGCTCATTTCTTAGGGAAAACAACAACAGCAGCAGCAACAGAAACAGCACCCCCCCCCCAAAAAAAAAAAAGATAAATAAAGACACAAATACAAATAAGAATTCATGGGCTGGAGATGTGGCTCAAGTGGTAACGCGCTCCTCTGTCCTGCTGGGTTCCAGCCTCAGCACCGCATAAAATAAACATGTTGTGTTCACTGAATACTGAAAAACAAACATAAAAAATATTCAAAATATTCTCTCTCTCTCTCTCTCTCTCTCCCCCCCCCCCCCCCCCCCCCGGTCTTTAAAAAAGAAAGATAAGTAAAAGTTTAAAAAGGGGCTGGGGATGTGGCTCAAGCAGCAGCGCGCTCGCCTGGCATGCGTGCGGCCGGGATTCGTCCCTCAGCACCACATACAAACAAAGATGTTGTGTCCGTCCGCCGAAAACTAAAAAGTAAATACCAAAGTTCTCTCTCACTCTTTGTTAAAACAAAACAAAACAAAACAAAACAAACAAACAAACAGACAAAAAAAAAAAAAAAGATAATGCGGCCAGACAGACAAAATAGAACTCCACAAGGAAAAATCCTTTTTCCTATCATGATCAGTATTCTTTTTTTTCATTTTTGGAGTAGTTGTAGGTGGACAGCACGCCTTCTTTCGACTTGTTCCTTTTTGTATGCCGCGCTAAGGCTCAAACCCAGCGCCTCCTATGTGCTAGGCCGGCCCTCTGCCACTGAACCACAGACAGAGAGGAGGGAGGATTCTCAGAGGCTGTTCATCTTCCCATTTTTTTTTTTTTTGGGGGGGGGGTACGGAAACAGGCGGGAACCCCAAGCCCAAAGACCAGCAGATCAAATTCCCAAGCAGCCGATTTCAACGGGTTTTTACACGTTTGTGTCCATTCCTCCATTCTCTGGATGGATCCGACCGTGGCCTAGCAATCTGCCTGTCTTAACAGTGGCTTCACCGTGGTGGTTTCGGTTTTGAAGTCCCACACCGCCCGTGTCCCCCGCCGGGTTCTCTAGGGGTGCTGGGCCGACCTGCCTGCGTCTCGTGCCCGCCGCTGTGTGTGTGTGGGGGGCCCTGGCGGGGCGACCCGACTGGTGGGACGTGTCCGGGTGACTTTCTACGACCCCTGCGGAGCGGATCCCGCTGACGCCGACCGAGGTTCCGCGTCCCTTCCTCCGGATTTGGTTGACGGTTGTCGAGCTCCCCCTGGTGGCCGCTTTTATGGGAGCGTCTTCTCATCGGAAGTCGCCAAGGCGTGATATTCGGCGGCGGTGGCCGAGACGGAGTTCCAGGAGCTGGGCGGCGCCGGCGGAACTGTCTCGGTCGCGCTGGGCTGGGCCGTTGTGGCCCGTTGGCGGGATATTGGACCGGCGGGCTTAGTGTGTGTGTGTGTGTGTGTGTGTGTGTGTGTGTGTGTCGGTTGTCTCCTCTCCCTGCTCGGTCCGGGCCGCGGGCGCCTCGGGTGGCGGTCTTGAGCGGTTCCTTCGGTGGCGCGGGCTTCGCTTTGCCCGGTCTGGGTCGGCCGCCGGGACTTCTGTCTTCTTTTTCTCCCGCTTCCTCTCCCTCTCCCTCCCTCTCTCTCGTGGGTTTTGGCCGCGGGGCTGCGCCGGGCGGGCCGGAGGGGTGTGCTGGCCCGGCCTTGCCGCGTTCCCTCTTTGGGGGCCGCTGCCCGGGGCTTGTCCCGATGGCTGTGCGCGGCGTCCTTCGGTGGTGGGTCTTAGCGTGTTCCCCGGCCGCCCCCCGATCCTGCTCGTTGGGGATGGTGGTCCCCGCCTCTTGCTTGCGCCTTCGTCAACGAGGGTCGACCAGTTGTCCCTAGGGGCTCTGGATCTCGGTGATGGGCTCGATTTCGCGGTCCGCCGACCGTGACTCTCTTCGGGGAAGGCGGCAGTGGTGAGTGAACTGTTCCCCGTTGCCCCGGTCGCGGTTGTTTTGGCCCGAGTTGGCCGTTTTCTGCCATCGGGTAGGTGCTGACACGGTGTCCTCTGGCGTGTGCCGCCAGAGGGAGGGAGGGAGCTTGGGCCTCCGGGTGCGTGCGTGGCTCTGGGCTGATGGGGTGGCCCGGACCCGTTCCCTCTTGAGCCGCCTGCCTTGGGCCTGCGTGCGACGGCTCTTCGGTGCACCTGGAGCGCCCTCGCGGTGGTTGCCACCTCCGGCCGGCCGGTCTCCTGGCGCCGGAAGGGCGGTGGGGGAGGTGGCGGGTGGTCCTTTACCGCCCGTGCGCTCCCCGCTGCGGGCGCCGAGGGCGGTGTGACGACGCTAGCTTCCATGGCTCCGAGCCGCGTGTCAGGCGTTCCCCGTTTCGTGTCGTCGGCCGCTCTCCCTGGGGTGTGGGGCCGGCGAGGCCGTAGCAGGCTCCTCTTAGAAGCGGTCCTCGCCGGGTCTCCCCCTGCTCCCCGGGTCTCTCCCGCCCACTCTGCTGATCGATGTGGTGACTTTGCGCTCTCCTGGGCTGGACCAAAGCCGCGCCAGGCGAGGGACGGACATTCATGGCGAATGGGCCAGCTCTTCTCGTCCTGCCCGCGGGCCCCTCGCCTTGCCTCCCCGCCCGTTCGCGGTGCGGGGAAGGGCGGGGGTGCGGAATCCGGCCTCGACCTCGCTCCCGGGGTCCTTTGACGTAGCGGGTGCTTCCCGCCCGCCGCCCGCTCTGGGCGGCCAAGGGCCGTGTGTGTGGCCCTCCCCGCGTCGGGGAGGGCTGCCGCCGTGCTCCCTCGGCGCGACGGCGCGCCTCTGCTTCGGTGCTCCTGGGGCGCTCCGGGTCGTTTCCTGAGGTGCCTGAGGCTGAGCCGGTGTGTGCTGTTCCCGGTCCCGGTGCCGCTGCCGCGGCCGGCCGCCGCCTCGCTGTCGGTCTCGCCCCGTCTGCGGGGGTTTCCGAGGCGAGTGCCTGAAGGGAAGAACGGTGTTGCTTCGTTCGGGGGATCGAGGCGGTGAGCCCGGCAGCGCTGCCCGTCCCCTCTCCGGGGGGGTGCGGGTCGCGTTGTCGTCCCCAGCGCTGAGTGGTGCGGGGAGTGTTAGGCGAGCGGGCGCCCGCGCGCTCTTTCCTCCCTCCGGTGGGGGAAAAGGAGATGCTGCCCGGGCGTGCGAGCGATTGTGGCGGGACGCTGAGCAGGGGCCGGGTCCGGCCCCTGAGGCGATGGGGCTTTGGGTGTCCCCGGCCGCGAACGCTCGAGAAGCCTTGTGCTTGCCCATACCGCAGATCCCCCCTCGTTGTCCCGGCGGCCGGTCGGGAGAGGGGCTGGGTTGGGTGCGGCCCACCCTCAGTGAGGAACGTTTCTCTAGCGATCTGTGAAGGGCGTGCC
>NW_027553048.1:0-47848 GCF_045843805.1 Urocitellus parryii
TGTAGTTGCCAAGTTTCAAGCGCTATCTTTTGTGTCCTATTGAAGTAGCCCCAAGCAGAGACTGAAGAGAATCACTTTCATTGAAAGGGGTTGCCAAGCTTACAAAAAACTACGAGTTTCCAGAAATCTCAGCAAACATTTTTTCACCAATCTTGATGATACTTCCATTTAATGATCAGCCCACCAATCCCACATGGCTCACCAAATTTCGTTCTTCTGGCTTAAACCGTTCCTTTGCAGTAACCGTTTTCATGTTTAGGTTTCACTCTGTTTTCTCCTATATGGATACATGTAGTTGGAACTCTAAATCAAACACGGTTTGTGCTAGCTCTTTGAAACTTGGCACAATAATGTAGTTCCAAGTTCTGTCGCTATACTTTGTGTCCTATTTAAGTAGCGCCAAGCACAGACTGACGAGAATCACTTTCATTGAAAGGGGTTGCCAAGCTTCCAAAAAACTGTGAGATTCCTGAAATCTCAGCAAGCATTTTTTCACCCAATTTTGATGATTCTTCCATTTTATGATCAGCCCACCAATACCACTTGGCTCACCAAAATTTCGTTCTTCTAGGTTAAACCGTTCCTTTGCAGTAACCGTTTTCATGTTTAGGTTTCACTCTGTTTTCTCCTATATGGATACATGTAGTTGGAACTCTAAATCAAAAACGGTTTGTGATAGCTCCTTGAAACATGGCACAATAATGTAGTTTCAAGTTCTATCGCTATGGTTTGTGTCCTATTGAAGAAGCCCCAAGCAGAGACTGACGAGAATCACTTTCATTGAAAGGGGTTGCCAAACTTCAAAAATAGGAGATTCCGGAAATCTCAGCAAACATTTTTTCAACCAATCTTGATGATACTTCCATTTAATGATCAGCCCACCAATCCCACTTGGCTCACCCAATTTCGTTCTTCTAGGTTAAACCGTTCCTTTGCAGTAACCGTTTTCATGTTTAGGTTTCACTCTGTTTTCTCCTATATGGATACATGTATTTGGAACTCTAAATCAAACACGGTTTGTGCTAGCTCTTTGAAACTTGGCACAATAATGTAGTTCCAATTACTATCGCTATGGTTTGTGTCCTATTGAAGAAGCCCCAAGCAGAGACTGACGAGAATCACTTTCATTGAAAGGGGTTGCCAAGCTTCCAAAAAACTGCGAGTTTCCTGAAATCTCAGCAAGCATTTTTTCACCCAATCTTGATGATTCTTCCATTTTATGATCAGCCCACCAATACCACTTGGCTCACCAAAATTTCGTTCTTCTAGGTTAAACCGTTCCTTTGCAGTAACCGTTTTCATGTTTAGGTTTCACTCTGTTTTCTCCTATATGGATACATGTAGTTGGAACTCTAAATCAAAAACGGTTTGTGATAGCTCCTTGAAACATGGCACAATAATGTAGTTTCAAGTTCTATCGCTATGGTTTGTGTCCTATTGAAGAAGCCCCAAGCAGAGACTGACGAGAATCACTTTCATTGAAAGGGGTTGCCAAACTTCAAAAATAGGAGTTTCCGGAAATCTCAGCAAACATTTTTTCACCAATCTTGATGATACTTCCATTTAATGATCAGCCCACCAATCCCACTTGGCTCACCAAATTTCGTTCTTCTAGGTTAAACCGTTCCTTTGCAGTAACCGTTTCCATGTTTAGGTTTCACTCTGTTTTCTCCTATATGGATACATGTATTTGGAACTCTAAATCAAACACGGTTTGTGCTAGCTCTTTGAAACTTGGCACAATAATGTAGTTCCAATTTCTATCGCTATGGTTTGTGTCCTATTGAAGAAGCCCCAAGCAGAGACTGACGAGAATCACTTTCATTGAAAGGGGTTGCCAAACTTCAAAAATAGGAGTTTCCTGAAATCTCAGCAAGCATTTTTTCACCCAATCTTGATGATACTTCCATTTAATGATCAGCCCACCAATCCCATTTGGGTCACCAAATTTCGTTCTTCTAGGTTAAACCGTTCCTTTGCAGTAACCGTTTTCATGTTTAGGTTTCACTCTGTTTTCTCCTATATGGATACATGTAGTTCGAACTTTAAATCAAACACGGTTGGTGCTAGCTCTTTGAATCTTGGCACAACAATGTAGTTCCAAGTTCTATCGCTATCTTTTGTGTCCTATTGAAGTAGCCCCAAGCAGAGACTGACGAGAATCACTTTCATTGAAAGGGGTTGCCAAGCTTACAAAAAACTACGAGTTTCCAGAAATCTCAGCCAACATTTTTTCACCAATCTTGATGATACTTCCATTTAATGATCAGCCCACCAATCACACATGGCTCACCAAATTTCGTTCTTCTAGGTTAAACCGTTCCTTTGCAGGATCCGTTTTCATGTTTAGGTTTCACTCTGTTTTCTCCTATATGGATACATGTAGTTGGAACTCTAAATCAAACACGGTTTGTGCTAGCTCTTTGAAACTTGGCACAATAATGTAGTTCCAAGTTCTGTCGCTATAGTTTGTGTCCTATTTAAGTAGCGCCAAGCACAGACTGACGAGAATCACTTTCATTGAAAGGGGTTGCCAAGCTTCCAAAAAAACTGCGAGTGTCCTGAAATCTCAGCAAGCATTTTTTCACCCAATCTTGATGATTCTTCCATTTTATGATCAGCCCACCAATACCACTTGGCTCACCAAAATTTCGTTCTTCTAGGTTAAACCGTTCCTTCGCAGTAACCGTTTTCATGTTTAGGTTTCACTCTGTTTTCTCCTATATGGATACATGTAGTTGGAACTCTAAATCAAAAACGGTTTGTGATAGTTCCTTGAAAGATTGCACAATAATGTAGTTTCAAGTTCTATCGCTATGGTTTGTGTCCTATTGAAAAAGCCCCAAGCAGAGACTGACGAGAATCACTTTCATTGAAAGGGGTTGCCAAGCTTACAAAAAACTACGAGTTTCCAGAAATCTCAGCAAGCATTTTGTCACCCAATCTTGATGATTGTTCCATTTTATGATCAGCCCACCAATCCCATTTGGGTCACCAAATTTCGTTCTTCTAGGTTAAACCGTTCCTTTGCAGTAACCGTTTTCATGTTTAGGTTTCACTCTGTTTTCTCCTATATGGATACATGTAGTTCGAACTCTAAATCAAACACGGTTGGTGCTAGCTCTTTGAAACTTGGCACAAAAATGTAGTTCCAAGTTCCATCGCTATCTTTTGTGTCCTATTGAAGTAGCCCCAAGCAGAGACTGACGAGAATCACTTTCATTGAAAGGGGTTGCCAAGCTTACAAAAAACTACGAGTTTCCAGAAATCTCAGCCAACATTTTTTCACCAATCTTGATGATACTTCCATTTAATGATCAGCCCACCAATCACACATGGCTCACCAAATTTCGTTCTTCTAGGTTAAACCGTTCCTTTGCAGGATCCGTTTTCATGTTTAGGTTTCACTCTGTTTTCTCCTATATGGATACATGTAGTTGGAACTCTAAATCAAACACGGTTTGTGCTAGCTCTTTGAAACTTGGCACAATAATGTAGTTCCAAGTTCTGTCGCTATAGTTTGTGTCCTATTTAAGTAGCGCCAAGCACAGACTGACGAGAATCACTTTCATTGAAAGGGGTTGCCAAGCTTCCAAAAAAACTGCGATTTTCCTGAAATCTCAGCAAGCATTTTTTCACCCAATCTTGATGATTCTTCCATTTTATGATCAGCCCACCAATACCACTTGGCTCACCAAAATTTCGTTCTTCTAGGTTAAACCGTTCCTTTGCAGTAACCGTTTTCATGTTTAGGTTTCACTCTGTTTTCTCCTATATGGATACATGTAGTTGGAACTCTAAATCAAAAACGGTTTGTGATAGCTCCTTGAAAGATTGCACAATAATGTAGTTTCAAGTTCTATCGCTATGGTTTGTGTCCTATTGAAGAAGCCCCAAGCAGAGACTGACGAGAATCACTTTCATTGAAAGGGGTTGCCAAACTTCAAAAATAGGGGTTTCCTGAAATCTCAGCGAGCATTTTGTCACCCAATCTTGATGATACTTGCAGGTCATGATCAGTACACCAATCCCATTTGGGTCACCAAATTTCGTTCTTCTAGGGTAAACCGTTCCTTTGCAGTAACCGTTTTCATGTTTAGGTTTCACTCTGTTTTCTCCTATATGGATACATGTAGTTCGAACTCTAAATCAAACACGATTGGTGCTAGCTCTTTGAAACTTGGCACAAAAATGTAGTTCCAAGTTCTATCGCTATCTTTTGTGTCCTATTGAAGTAGCCCCAAGCAGAGACTGAAGAGAATCACTTTCATTGAAAGGGGTTGCCAAGCTTACAAAAAACTACGAGTTTCCAGAAACCTCAGCAAACATTTTTTCACCAATCTTGATGATACTTCCATTTGATGATCAGCCCACCAATCCCATTTGGGTCACCAAATTTCGTTCTTCTAGGGTAAACCGTTCCTTTGCAGTAACCGTTTTCATGTTTAGGTTTCACTCTGTTTTCTCCTATATGGATACATGTAGTTCGAACTCTAAATCAAACACGGTTGGTGCTAGCTCTTTGAAACTTGGCACAAAAATGTAGTTCCAAGTTCTATCGCTATCTTTTGTGTCCTATTGAAGTAGCCCCAAGCAGAGACTGAAGAGAATCACTTTCATTGAAAGGGGTTGCCAAGCTTACAAAAAACTACGAGTTTCCAGAAATCTCAGCAAACATTTTTTCACCAATCTTGATGATACTTCCATTTAATGATCAGCCCACCAATCCCACATGGCTCACCAAATTTCGTTCTTCTGGCTTAAACCGTTCCTTTGCAGTAACCGTTTTCATGTTTAGGTTTCACTCTGTTTTCTCCTATATGGATACATGTAGTTGGAACTCTAAATCAAACACGGTTTGTGCTAGCTCTTTGAAACTTGGCACAATAATGTAGTTCCAAGTTCTGTCGCTATAGTTTGTGTCCTATTTAAGTAGCGCCAAGCACAGACTGACGAGAATCACTTTCATTGAAAGGGGTTGCCAAGCTTCCAAAAAACTGTGAGATTCCTGAAATCTCAGCAAGCATTTTTTCACCCAATTTTGATGATTCTTCCATTTTATGATCAGCCCACCAATACCACTTGGCTCACCAAAATTTCGTTCTTCTAGGTTAAACCGTTCCTTTGCAGTAACCGTTTTCATGTTTAGGTTTCACTCTGTTTTCTCCTATATGGATACATGTAGTTGGAACTCTAAATCAAAAACGGTTTGTGATAGCTCCTTGAAACATGGCACAATAATGTAGTTTCAAGTTCTATCGCTATGGTTTGTGTCCTATTGAAGAAGCCCCAAGCAGAGACTGACGAGAATCACTTTCATTGAAAGGGGTTGCCAAACTTCAAAAATAGGAGTTTCCGGAAATCTCAGCAAACATTTTTTCAACCAATCTTGATGATACTTCCATTTAATGATCAGCCCACCAATCCCACTTGGCTCACCCAATTTCGTTCTTCTAGGTTAAACCGTTCCTTTGCAGTAACCGTTTTCATGTTTAGGTTTCACTCTGTTTTCTCCTATATGGATACATGTATTTGGAACTCTAAATCAAACACGGTTTGTGCTAGCTCTTTGAAACTTGGCACAATAATGTAGTTCCAATTTCTATCGCTATGGTTTGTGTCCTATTGAAGAAGCCCCAAGCAGAGACTGACGAGAATCACTTTCATTGAAAGGGGTTGCCTAACTTCAAAAATAGGAGTTTCCTGAAATCTCAGCAAGCATTTTTTCACCCAATCTTGATGATTGTTCCATTTTATGATCAGCCCACCAATCCCATTTGGGTCACCAAATTTCGTTCTTCTAGGTTAAACCGTTCCTTTGCAGTAACCGTTTTCATGTTTAGGTTTCACTCTGTTTTCTCCTATATGGATACATGTAGTTCGAACTTTAAATCAAACACGGTTGGTGCTAGCTCTTTGAAATTGGCACATCAATGTAGTTCCAAGTTCTATCGCTATCTTTTGTGTCCTATTGAAGTAGCCCCAAGCAGAGACTGACGAGAATCACTTTCATTGAAAGGGGTTGCCAAGCTTACAAAAAACTACGAGTTTCCAGAAATCTCAGCCAACATTTTTTCACCAATCTTGATGATACTTCCATTTAATGATCAGCCCACCAATCACACATGGCTCACCAAATTTCGTTCTTCTAGGTTAAACCGTTCCTTTGCAGGATCCGTTTTCATGTTTAGGTTTCACTCTGTTTTCTCCTATATGGATACATGTAGTTGGAACTCTAAATCAAACACGGTTTGTGCTAGCTCTTTGAAACTTCGCACAATAATGTAGTTCCAAGTTCTGTCGCTATAGTTTGTGTCCTATTTAAGTAGCGCCAAGCACAGACTGACGAGAATCACTTTCATTGAAAGGGGTTGCCAAGCTTCCAAAAAAACTGCGAGTTTCCTGAAATCTCAGCAAGCATTTTTTCACCCAATCTTGATGATTCTTCCATTTTATGATCAGCCCACCAATACCACTTGGCTCACCAAAATTTCGTTCTTCTAGGTTAAACCGTTCCTTTGCAGTAACCGTTTTCATGTTTAGGTTTCACTCTGTTTTCTCCTATATGGATACATGTAGTTGGAACTCTAAATCAAAAACGGTTTGTGATAGCTCCTTGAAAGATTGCACAATAATGTAGTTTCAAGTTCTATCGCTATGGTTTGTGTCCTATTGAAGAAGCCCCGAGCAGAGACTGACGAGAATCACTTTCATTGAAAGGGGTTGCCAAACTTCAAAAATAGGGGTTTCCTGATATCTCAGCAAGCATTTTTTCACCCAATCTTGATGATTGTTCCATTTTATGATCAGCCCACCAATCCCATTTGGGTCACCAAATTTCGTTCTTCTAGGTTAAACCGTTCCTTTGCAGTAACCGTTTTCATGTTTATGTTTCACTCTGTTTTCTCCTATATGGATACATGTAGTTCGAACTCTAAATCAAACACGGTTGGTGCTAGCTCTTTGAAACTTGGCACAAAAATGTAGTTCCAAGTTCCATCGCTATCTTTTGTGTCCTATTGAAGTAGCCCCAAGCAGAGACTGACGAGAATCACTTTCATTGAAAGGGGTTGCCAAGCTTACAAAAATCTACGAGTTTCCAGAAATCTCAGCAAACATTTTTTCACCAATCTTGATGATACTTCCATTTAATGATCAGCCTACCAATCACACATGGCTCACCAAATTTCGTTCTTCTAGCTTAAACCATTCCTTTGCAGTAACCGTTTTCATGTTTAGGTTTCACTCTGTTTTCTCCTATATGGATACATGTACTTGGAACTCTAAATCAAACACGGTTTGTGCTAGCTCTTTGAAACTTGGCACAATAATGTAGTTCCAAGTTCTGTCGCTATAGTTTGTGTCCTATTTAAGTAGCGCCAAGCACAGACTGACGAGAATCACTTTCATTGAAAGGGGTTGCCAAGCTTCCAAAAAACTGCGAGTTTCCTGAAATCTCAGCAAGCATTTTTTCACCCAATCTTGATGATTCTTCCATTTTATGATCAGCCCACCAATACCACTTGGCTCACCAAAATTTCGTTCTTCTAGGTTAAACCGTTCCTTTGCAGTAACCGTTTTCATGTTTAGGTTTCACTCTGTTTTCTCCTATATGGATACATGTAGTTGGAACTCTAAATCAAAAACGGTTTGTGATAGCTCCTTGAAACATGGCACAATAATGTAGTTTCAAGTTCTATCGCTATGGTTTGTGTCCTATTGAAGAAGCCCCAAGCAGAGACTGACGAGAATCACTTTCATTGAAAGGGGTTGCCAAACTTCAAAAATAGGAGTTTCCGGAAATCTCAGCAAACATTTTTTCAACCAATCTTGATGATACTTCCATTTAATGATCAGCCCACCAATCCCACTTGGCTCACCCAATTTCGTTCTTCTAGGTTAAACCGTTCCTTTGCAGTAACCGTTTTCATGTTTAGGTTTCACTCTGTTTTCTCCTATATGGATACATGTATTTGGAACTCTAAATCAAACACGGTTTGTGCTAGCTCTTTGAAACTTGGCACAATAATGTAGTTCCAATTTCTATCGCTATGGTTTGTGTCCTATTGAAGAAGCCCCAAGCAGAGACTGACGAGAATCACTTTCATTGAAAGGGGTTGCCTAACTTCAAAAATAGGAGTTTCCTGAAATCTCAGCAAGCATTTTTTCACCCAATCTTGATGATTGTTCCATTTTATGATCAGCCCACCAATCCCATTTGGGTCACCAAATTTCGTTCTTCTAGGTTAAACCGTTCCTTTGCAGTAACCGTTTTCATGTTTAGGTTTCACTCTGTTTTCTCCTATATGGATACATGTAGTTCGAACTTTAAATCAAACACGGTTGGTGCTAGCTCTTTGAAATTGGCACATCAATGTAGTTCCAAGTTCTATCGCTATCTTTTCTGTCCTATTGAAGTAGCCCCAAGCAGAGACTGACGAGAATCACTTTCATTGAAAGGGGTTGCCAAGCTTACAAAAAACTACGAGTTTCCAGAAATCTCAGCCAACATTTTTTCACCAATCTTGATGATACTTCCATTTAATGATCAGCCCACCAATCACACATGGCTCACCAAATTTCGTTCTTCTAGGTTAAACCGTTCCTTTGCAGGATCCGTTTTCATGTTTAGGTTTCACTCTGTTTTCTCCTATATGGATACATGTAGTTGGAACTCTAAATCAAACACGGTTTGTGCTAGCTCTTTGAAACTTCGCACAATAATGTAGTTCCAAGTTCTGTCGCTATAGTTTGTGTCCTATTTAAGTAGCGCCAAGCACAGACTGACGAGAATCACTTTCATTGAAAGGGGTTGCCAAGCTTCCAAAAAAACTGCGAGTTTCCTGAAATCTCAGCAAGCATTTTTTCACCCAATCTTGATGATTCTTCCATTTTATGATCAGCCCACCAATACCACTTGGCTCACCAAAATTTCGTTCTTCTAGGTTAAACCGTTCCTTTGCAGTAACCGTTTTCATGTTTAGGTTTCACTCTGTTTTCTCCTATATGGATACATGTAGTTGGAACTCTAAATCAAAAACGGTTTGTGATAGCTCCTTGAAAGATTGCACAATAATGTAGTTTCAAGTTCTATCGCTATGGTTTGTGTCCTATTGAAGAAGCCCCGAGCAGAGACTGACGAGAATCACTTTCATTGAAAGGGGTTGCCAAACTTCAAAAATAGGGGTTTCCTGATATCTCAGCAAGCATTTTTTCACCCAATCTTGATGATTGTTCCATTTTATGATCAGCCCACCAATCCCATTTGGGTCACCAAATTTCGTTCTTCTAGGTTAAACCGTTCCTTTGCAGTAACCGTTTTCATGTTTATGTTTCACTCTGTTTTCTCCTATATGGATACATGTAGTTCGAACTCTAAATCAAACACGGTTGGTGCTAGCTCTTTGAAACTTGGCACAAAAATGTAGTTCCAAGTTCCATCGCTATCTTTTGTGTCCTATTGAAGTAGCCCCAAGCAGAGACTGACGAGAATCACTTTCATTGAAAGGGGTTGCCAAGCTTACAAAAATCTACGAGTTTCCAGAAATCTCAGCAAACATTTTTTCACCAATCTTGATGATACTTCCATTTAATGATCAGCCTACCAATCACACATGGCTCACCAAATTTCGTTCTTCTAGCTTAAACCATTCCTTTGCAGTAACCGTTTTCATGTTTAGGTTTCACTCTGTTTTCTCCTATATGGATACATGTACTTGGAACTCTAAATCAAACACGGTTTGTGCTAGCTCTTTGAAACTTGGCACAATAATGTAGTTCCAAGTTCTGTCGCTATAGTTTGTGTCCTATTTAAGTAGCGCCAAGCACAGACTGACGAGAATCACTTTCATTGAAAGGGGTTGCCAAGCTTCCAAAAAACTGCGAGTTTCCTGAAATCTCAGCAAGCATTTTTTCACCCAATCTTGATGATTCTTCCATTTTATGATCAGCCCACCAATACCACTTGGCTCACCAAAATTTCGTTCTTCTAGGTTAAACCGTTCCTTTGCAGTAACCGTTTTCATGTTTAGGTTTCACTCTGTTTTCTCCTATATGGATACATGTAGTTGGAACTCTAAATCAAAAACGGTTTGTGATAGCTCCTTGAAACATGGCACAATAATGTAGTTTCAAGTTCTATCGCTATGGTTTGTGTCCTATTGAAGAAGCCCCAAGCAGAGACTGACGAGAATCACTTTCATTGAAAGGGGTTGCCAAACTTCAAAAATAGGAGTTTCCGGAAATCTCAGCAAACATTTTTTCAACCAATCTTGATGATACTTCCATTTAATGATCAGCCCACCAATCCCACTTGGCTCACCCAATTTCGTTCTTCTAGGTTAAACCGTTCCTTTGCAGTAACCGTTTTCATGTTTAGGTTTCACTCTGTTTTCTCCTATATGGATACATGTAGTTGGAACTCTAAATCAAACACGGTTTGTGCTAGCTCTTTGAAACTTGGCACAATAATGTAGTTCCAATTTCTATCGCTATGGTTTGTGTCCTATTGAAGAAGCCCCAAGCAGAGACTGACGAGAATCACTTTCATTGAAAGGGGCTGCCAAGCTTCCAAAAAACTGCGAGTTTCCTCAAATCTCAGCAAACATTTTTTCACCCAATCTTGATCATACTTGCAGGTAGTGATCAGGACATGAATCCCACTTTTCACACCAAATTTCGTTCTTCTAGGTTAAACCGTTCCTTTGCAGTAACCGTTTTCATGTTTAGGTTTCACTCTGTTTTCTCCTATATGAATACATGTATTTGGAACTCTAAATCAAACACGGTTTGTTCTAGCTCTTTGAAACTTGGCACAATAAAGTAGTTCCAAGTTCTATCGCTATGGTTTGTGTCCTATCGAAGTAGCCCCAAGCAGAGACTGACGAGAATCACTTTCATTGAAAGGGGTTGCCAAGCTTCCAAAAAACTGCGAGTTTCCTCAAATCTCAGGAAACATTTTTCAGCCAATCTTGATGATACTTGCAGGTAATGATCATTACACCAATCGCACTTGGCTCACAAAATTTCGTTCTTCTAGGTTAAACCGTTCCTTTGCAGTAACCGTTTTCATGTTTAGGTTTCACTATGTTTTCTCCTATATGGATACATGTCGTTGGAACTCTAAATCAAACACGGTTTGTGCTAGCTCTTTGAAACTTGGCAGAATAATGTAGTTCCAAGTTCTATCGCTATGGTTTGTGTCGTATTGAAGTAGCCCCAACCAGAGACTGACGAGAAACACTTTCATTGAAAGGGGTTGCCAAGCTTCCAAAAAACTACGAGTTTCCTGAAAACTCAGCAAACAGTTTTTCACCCAATCTTGATGATACTTGCAGGTCATTTTCAGTACATGAATCCCACTTGGCACACCAAATTTCGTTCTTCTAAGTTAAACCGTTCCTTTGCAGTAACCGTTTTCATGTTTAGGTTTCACTCTGTTTTCTCGTATATGGATACATGTAGTTGGAATTCTAAATCAAACAGGGTTTGTGCTAGCTCTTTGATACTTGCACAATGATGTAGTTTCAAGATCTATCACTATGGTTTGTGTCCCATTGAAGAAGCCCCAAGCAGAGACTGACGAGAATCACTTTCATTGAAAGGGGTTGCCAAGCTTCCAAAAACTGTGAGATTACTGAAATCTCAGCAAACATTTTTTCACCCAATCTTGATGATACTTCCCTTTAATGATCAGCCCACCATTCCCACTTGGCTCACCAAATTTCGTTCTTCTAGGTTAAACCGTTCCTTTGCAGTAACCGTTTTCATGTTTAGGTTTCACTCTGTTTTCTCCTATATGGATACATGTAGTTGGAACTCTAAATCAAACACGGTTTGTGCTAGCTCTTTGAAACTTGGCACAATAATGTAGTTCCAAGATCTATCGCTATAGTTTGTGTCCTATTGAAGTAGCCCCAAGCAGAGACTGACGAGAATCACTTTCATTGAAAGGGGTTGCCAAGCTTCCAAAAACTACGAGTTTCCGGAAATCTTAGCAAATATTTTTTCACCCAATCTTGATGATACTTCCATTTAATCATCAACGCACCAACCCCACTTGGCTCACCAAATTTTGTTCTTCTAGGTTAAACCGTTCCTTTGCAGAAACCGTTTTCATGTTTAGGTTTCACTCTGTTTTCTCCAATATCGATACATGTAGTTGGAATTCTAAATCAAACACGGTTTGTGCAAGCTCTTTGAAACTTGTCACAATAATGGAGTTCCAAGTTCTATCGCAATGGTTTGTGTCCTATTGAAGAAGCCCCAAGCAGAGACGGACTAGAATCACTTTCATTGAAAGGGGTTGCCAAGCTTCCAAAAAACTGCGAGTTTTCTCAAATCTCAGGAAACATTTTTTCAGCCAATCCTGATGATACTTGCAGGTAATGATCATTACACCAATTGCACTTGGCTCACAAAATTTCGTTCTTCTAGGTTAAACCGTTCCTTTGCAGTAACCGTTTTCATGTTTAGGTTTCACTCTGTTTTCTCCTATATGGATACATGTAGTTGGAACTCTAAATCAAACTCGGTTTGTGCTAGCTCTTTGAAACTTGGCAGAATAATGTAGTTTCAAGTTCTATCGCTATGGTTTGTGTCCTATTGAAGAAGCCCCAAGCAGAGACTGACGAGAAACACTTTCATTGAAAGGGGTTGCCAAGCTTCCAAAAACTGTGAGATTCCTGAAATCTCAGCAAACATTTTTTCACCCAATCTTGATGATATTTCCATTTAATGATCACCCACCAATCCCACTTGGCTCACCAAATTTCGTTCTTCTAGGTTAAACCGTTCCTTTGCAGTAACCGTTTTCATGTTTAGGTTTCACTCTGTTTTCTCCTATATGGATACATGTCGTTGGAACTCTGAATCAAACATGGTTTGTGCTAGCTCTTTGAAACTTGGCACAATAATGTAGTTCCAAGTTCTATCGCTATGGTTTGTGTCCTATTGAAGTAGCCCCAACCAGAGACTGACGAGAAACACTTTCATTGAAAGGGGTTGCCAAGCTTCCAAAAAACTACGAGTTTCCAGAAAACTCAGCAAACAGTTTTTCACCCAATCTTGATGATACTTGCAGGTCATGATCAGTACACCAATCCCACTTGGCTCACCAAATTTCATTCTTCTAGGTTAAACTGTTCCTTTGCAGTAACCGTTTTCATGCTTAGGTTTCACTCTGTTTTGTCCTATATGGATACATGTAGTTGGAACTCTATATCAAACACGGTTTGTGCTAACTCTTTGAAACTTGGCACAATAATGTAGTTCCAAGTTCTATCACTATAGTTTGTGTCCTATTGAAGTAGCCCCAAGCAGAGACTGACGAGAATCACTTTCATTGAAAGGGGTTGCCAAGCTTCCAAAAACTACGAGTTTCCGGAAATCATAGCAAACATTTTTCACCCAATCTTGATGATACTTCCATTTAATCATCAACCCACCAACTCCACTTGGCTCACCAAATTTTGTTCTTCTAGGTTAAACCGTTCCTTTGCAGTAACCGTTTTCATGTTTAGGTTTCACTCTGTTTTCTCCTATATGGATACATGTAGTTGGAACTCTAAATCAAACTCGGTTTGTGCTAGCTCTTTGAAACTTGGCAGAATAATGTAGTTTCAAGTTCTATCGCTATGGTTTGTGTCCTATTGAAGAAGCCCCAAGCAGAGACTGACGAGAAACACTTTCATTGAAAGGGGTTGCCAAGCTTCCAAAAACTGTGAGATTCCTGAAATCTCAGCAAACATTTTTTCACCCAATCTTGATGATATTTCCATTTAATGATCACCCACCAATCCCACTTGGCTCACCAAATTTCGTTCTTCTAGGTTAAACCGTTCCTTTGCAGTAACCGTTTTCATGTTTAGGTTTCACTCTGTTTTCTCCTATATGGATACATGTAGTTGGAACTCTAAATCAAACACGGTTTGTGCTAGCTCTTTGAAACTTGGCAGAATAATGTAGCTCCAAGTTCTATCGCTATGGTTTGTGTCCTATTGAAGTAGCCCCAACCAGAGACTGACGAGAAACACTTTCATTGAAAGGGGTTGCCAAGCTTCCAAAAAACTACGAGTTTCCTGAAAACTCAGCAAATAGTTTTTCACCCAATCTTGATGATACTTGCAGGTCATGATCAGTACATGAATCCCACTTGGCACACCAAATTTCGTTCTTCTAGGTTAAACCGTTCCTTTGCAGTAACCGTTTTCATGTTTAGATTTCACTCTGTTTTCTCCTATATGGATACATGTTGTTGGAACTCTAAATCAAACACGGTTTGTGCAAGCTCTTTGAAACTTGGCACAATAATGTAGTTTCAATTCTATCTCCATGGTTTGTGTCCTATTGAAGAAGCCCCAAGCAGAGACTGACGAGAATCACTTTCATTGAAAGGGGTTGCCAAGCTTCCAAAAACTGTGAGATTCCAGAAATCTCAGCAAACATTTTTTCACCCAATCTTGATGATATTTCCATTTAATGATCACGCACCAATCCCACTTGGCTCACCAAATTTCGTTCTTCCAGGTTAAACCGTTCCTTTGCAGTAACCGTTTTCATGTTTAGGTTTCACTCTGTTTTCTCCTATATGGATACATGTAGTTGGAACTCTAAATCAAACACGGTTTGTGCTAGCTCTTTGAAACTTGGCACAATAAAGTAGTTCCAAGTTCTATCGCTATGGTTTGTGTCCTATCGAAGTAGCCCCAAGCAGAGACAGACGAGATTCACTTACATTGAAAGGGGTTGCCAAGCTTCCAAAAAACTGCGAGTTTTCTGAAATCTCAGCAAACATTTTTTCACCCAATCTTGATGATATTTCGATTTAATGATCACCCACCAATCCCACTTGGCTCACCAAATTTCGTTCTTCTAGGTTAAACCGTTCCTTTGCAGTAACCGTTTTCATGTTTAGATTTCACTCTGTTTTCTCCTATATGGATACATCTTGTTGGAACTCTAAATCAAACACGGTTTGTGCAAGCTCTTTGAAACTTGGCACAATAATGTAGTTTCAATTCTATCTCCATGGTTTGTGTCCTTTTGAAGAAGCCCCAAGCAGAGACTGACGAGAATCACTTTCATTGAAAGGGGTTGCCAAGCTTCCAAAAACTGTGAGATTCTAGAAATCTCAGCAAACATTTTTTCACCCAATCTTGATGATATTTCCATTTAATGATCACCCACCAATCCCACTTGGCTCACCAAATTTCGTTCTTCCAGGTTAAACCGTTCCTTTGCAGTAACCGTTTTCATGTTTAGGTTTCACTCTGTTTTCTCCTATATGGATACATGTAGTTGGAACTCTAAATCAAACACGGTTTGTGCTAGCTCTTTGAAACTTGGCACAATAAAGTAGTTCCAAGTTCTATCGCTATGGTTTGTGTCCTATCGAAGTAACCCCAAGCAGAGACAGACGAGATTCACTTTCATTGAAAGGGGTTGCCAAGCTTCCCAAAAACTGCGAGTTTTCTGAAATCTCAGCAAACATTTTTTCACCCAATCTTGATGATACTTGCAGGTCATGATCAGTACACCAATCCCACTTGGCACACCAAATTTCGTTCTTCTAGGTTAAACCGTTCCTTTGCAGGAACCGTTTTCATGTTTAGGTTTCACTCTGTTTTCTCCTATATGGATACATGTAGTTGGAACTCTAAATCAAACTCGGTTTGTGCTAGCTCTTTGAAACTTGGCAGAATAATGTAGTTTCAAGTTCTATCGCTATGGTTTGTGTCCTATTGAAGAAGCCCCAAGCAGATCCTGACGAGAAACACTTTCATTGAAAGGGGTTGCCAAGCTTCCAAAAACTGTGAGATTCCTGAAATCTCAGCAAACATTTTTTCACCCAATCTTGATGATATTTCCATTTAATGATCACCCACCAATCCCACTTGGCTCACCAAATTTCGTTCTTCTAGGTTAAACCGTTCCTTTGCAGTAACCGTTTTCATGTTTAGGTTTCACTCTGTTTTCTCCTATATGGATATATGTCGTTGGAACTCTAAATCAAACACGGTTCGTGCTAGCTCTTTGAAACTTGGCAGAATAATGTAGTTCCAAGTTCTATCGCTATGGTTTGTGTCCTATTGAAGTAGCCCCAACCAGAGACTGACGAGAAACTCTTTCATTGAAAGGGGTTGCCAAGCTTCCAAAAAACTACGAGTTTCCTGAAAACTCAGCAAACAGTTTTTCACCCAATCTTTATGATACTTGCAGGTCATGATCAGTACACCAATCCCACTTGGCTCACCAAATTTCATTCTTCTAGGTTAAACTGTTCCTTTGCAGGAACCGTTTTCATGTTTAGGTTTCACTCTGTTTTGTCCTATATGGATACATGTAGTTGGAACTCTATATCAAACACGGTTTGTGCTAGCTCTTTGAAACTTGGCACAATAATGTAGTTCCAAGTTCTATCGCTATAGTTTGTGTCCTATTGAAGTAGCCCCAAGCAGAGACTGACGAGAATCACTTTCATTGAAAGGGGTTGCCAAGCTTCCAAAAACTACGAGTTTCCGGAAATCATAGCAAACATTTTTCACCCAATCTTGATGATACTTCCATTTAATCATCAACCCACCAACCCCACTTGGCTCACCAAATTTTGTTCTTCTAGGTTAAACCGTTCCTTTGCAGTAACCGTTTTCATGTTTAGGTTTCACTCTGTTTTCTCCTATATGGATACATGTAGTTGGAACTCTAAATCAAACTCGGTTTGTGCTAGCTCTTTGAAACTTGGCAGAATAATGTAGTTTCAAGTTCTATCGCTATGGTTTGTGTCCTATTGAAGAAGCCCCAAGCAGATCCTGACAAGAAACACTTTCATTGAAATGGGTTGCCAAGCTTCCAAAAACTGTGAGATTCCTGAAATCTCAGCAAACATTTTTTCACCCAATCTTGATGATATTTCAATTTAATGATCACCCACCAATCCCACTTGGCTCACCAAATTTCGTTCTTCTAGGTTAAACCGTTCCTTTGCAGTAACCGTTTTCATGTTTAGGTTTCACTCTGTTTTCTCCTATATGGATACATGTAGTTGGAACTCTAAATCAAACACGGTTTGTGCTAGCTCTTTGAAACTTGGCAGAATTATGTAGCTCCAAGTTCTATCGCTATGGTTTGTGTCCTATTGAAGTAGCCCCAACCAGAGACTGACGAGAAACACTTTCATTGAAAGGGGTTGCCAAGCTTCCAAAAAACTACGAGTTTCCTGAAAACTCAGCAAACAGTTTTTCACCCAATCTTGATGATACTTGCAGGTCATGATCAGTACATGAATCCCACTTGGCACACCAAATTTCGTTCTTCTAGGTTAAACCATTCCTTTGCAGTAACCGTTTTCATGTTTAGATTTCACTCTGTTTTCTCCTATATGGATACATGTTGTTGGAACTCTAAATCAAACACGGTTTGTGCAAGCTCTTTGAAACTTGGCACAATAATGTAGTTTCAATTCTATCTCCATGGTTTGTGTCCTATTGAAGAAGCCCCAAGCAGAGACTGACGAGAATCACTTTCATTGAAAGGGGTTGCCAAGCTTCCAAAACCTGTGAGATTCCAGAAATCTCAGCAAACATTTTTTCACCCAATCTTGATGATATTTCCATTTAATGATCACCCACCAATCCCACTTGGCTCACCAAATTTCGTTCTTCTAGGTTAAACCGTTCCTTTGCAGTAACCGTTTTCATGTTTAGGTTTCACTCTGTTTTCTCCTATATGGATACATGTCGTTGGAACTCTAAATCAAACACGGTTTGTGCTAGCTCTTTGAAACTTGGCAGAATAATGTAGTTCCAAGTTCTATCGCTATGGTTTGTGTCCTATTGAAGTAGCCCCAACCAGAGACTGACGAGAAACACTTTCATTGAAAGGGGTTGCCAAGCTTCCAAAAAACTACGAGTTTCCTGAAAACTCAGCAAACAGTTTTTCACCCAATCTTGATGATACTTGCAGGTCATGATCAGTACATGAATCCCACTTGGCACACCAAATTTCGTTCTTCTAGGTTAAACCGTTCCTTTGCAGTAACCGTTTTCATGTTTAGATTTCACTCTCTTTTCTCCTATATGGATACATGTTGTTGGAACTCTAAATCAAACACGGTTTGTGCAAGCTCTTTGAAACTTGGCACAATAATGTAGTTTCAATTCTATCTCCATGGTTTGTGTCCTTTTGAAGAAGCCCCAAGCAGAGACTGACGAGAATCACTTTCATTGAAAGGGGTTGCCAAGCTTCCAAAAACTGTGAGATTCCAGAAATCTCAGCAAACATTTTTTCACCCAATCTTGATGATATTTCCATTTAATGATCACCCACCAATCCCACTTGGCTCACCAAATTTCATTCTTCCAGGTTAAACCGTTCCTTTGCAGTAACCGTTTTCATGTTTAGGTTTCACTCTGTTTTCTCCTATATGGATACATGTAGTTGGAACTCTAAATCAAACACGGTTTGTGCTAGCTCTTTGAAACTTGGCACAATAAAGTAGTTCCAAGTTCTATCGCTATGGTTTGTGTCCTATCGAAGTAACCCCAAGCAGAGACAGACGAGATTCACTTTCATTGAAAGGGGTTGCCAAGCTTCCAAAAAACTGCGAGTTTTCTGAAATCTCAGCAAACATTTTTTCACCCAATCTTGATGATACTTGCAGGTCATGATCAGTACACCAATCCCACTTGGCACACCAAATTTCGTTCTTCTAGGTTAAACCGTTCCTTTCAGGAACCGTTTTCATGTTTAGGTTTCACTCTGTTTTCTCCTATATGGATACATGTAGTTGGAACTCTAAATCAAACTCGGTTTGTGCTAGCTCTTTGAAACTTGGCAGAATAATGTAGTTTCAAGTTCTATCGCTATGGTTTGTGTCCTATTGAAGAAGCCCCAAGCAGATCCTGACGAGAAACACTTTCATTGAATGGGGTTGCCAAGCTTCCAAAAACTGTGAGATTCCTGAAATCTCAGCAAACATTTTTTCACCCAATCTTGATGATATTTCCATTTAATGATCACCCACCAATCCCACTTGGCTCACCAAATTTCGTTCTTCTAGGTTAAACCGTTCCTTTGCAGTAACCGTTTTCATGTTTAGGTTTCACTCTGTTTTCTCCTATATGGATACATGTAGTTGGAACTCTAAATCAAACACGGTTTGTGCTAGCTCTTTGAAACTTGGCAGAATAATGTAGCTCCAAGTTCTATCGCTATGGTTTGTGTCCTATTGAAGTAGCCCCAACCAGAGACTGACGAGAAACACTTTCATTGAAAGGGGTTGCCAAGCTTCCAAAAAACTACGAGTTTCCTGAAAACTCAGCAAATAGTTTTTCACCCAATCTTGATGATACTTGCAGGTCATGATCAGTACATGAATCCCACTTGGCACACCAAATTTCGTTCTTCTAGGTTAAACCGTTCCTTTGCAGTAACCGTTTTCATGTTTAGATTTCACTCTGTTTTCTCCTATATGGATACATGTTGTTGGAACTCTAAATCAAACACGGTTTGTGCAAGCTCTTTGAAACTTGGCACAATAATGTAGTTTCAATTCTATCTCCATGGTTTGTGTCCTATTGAAGAAGCCCCAAGCAGAGACTGACGAGAATCACTTTCATTGAAAGGGGTTGCCAAGCTTCCAAAAACTGTGAGATTCCAGAAATCTCAGCAAACATTTTTTCACCCAATCTTGATGATATTTCCATTTAATGATCACGCACCAATCCCACTTGGCTCACCAAATTTCGTTCTTCCAGGTTAAACCGTTCCTTTGCAGTAACCGTTTTCATGTTTAGGTTTCACTCTGTTTTCTCCTATATGGATACATGTAGTTGGAACTCTAAATCAAACACGGTTTGTGCTAGCTCTTTGAAACTTGGCACAATAAAGTAGTTCCAAGTTCTATCGCTATGGTTTGTGTCCTATCGAAGTAGCCCCAAGCAGAGACAGACGAGATTCACTTTCATTGAAAGGGGTTGCCAAGCTTCCAAAAAACTGCGAGTTTTCTGAAATCTCAGCAAACATTTTTTCACCCAATCTTGATGATACTTGCAGGTCATGATCAGTACACCAATCCCACTTGGCTCACCAAATTTCATTCTTCTAGGTTAAACTGTTCCTTTGCAGTAACCGTTTTCATGTTTAGGTTTCACTCTGTTTTCTCCTATATGGATACATGTAGTTGGAACTCTATATCAAACACGGTTTGTGCTAGCTCTTTGAAACTTGGCACAATAATGTAGTTCCAAGTTCTATCGCTATAGTTTGTGTCCTATTGAAGAAGCCCCAAGCAGATCCTGACGAGAAACACTTTCATTGAAAGGGGTTGCCAAGCTTCCAAAAAACTACGAGTTTCCTGAAAACTCAGCAAACATTTTTTCACCCAATCTTGATGATATTTCCATTTAATGATCACCCACCAATCCCACTTGGCTCACCAAATTTCGTTCTTCTAGGTTAAACCGTTCCTTTGCAGTAACCGTTTTCATGTTTAGATTTCACTCTGTTTTCTCCTATATGGATACATCTTGTTGGAACTCTAAATCAAACACGGTTTGTGCAAGCTCTTTGAAACTTGGCACAATAATGTAGTTTCAATTCTATCTCCATGGTTTGTGTCCTTTTGAAGAAGCCCCAAGCAGAGACTGACGAGAATCACTTTCATTGAAAGGGGTTGCCAAGCTTCCAAAAACTGTGAGATTCTAGAAATCTCAGCAAACATTTTTTCACCCAATCTTGATGATATTTCCATTTAATGATCACCCACCAATCCCACTTGGCTCACCAAATTTCGTTCTTCCAGGTTAAACCGTTCCTTTGCAGTAACCGTTTTCATGTTTAGGTTTCACTCTGTTTTCTCCTATATGGATACATGTAGTTGGAACTCTAAATCAAACACGGTTTGTGCTATCTCTTTGAAACTTGGCACAATAAAGTAGTTCCAAGTTCTATCGCTATGGTTTGTGTCCTATCGAAGTAACCCCAAGCAGAGACAGACGAGATTCACTTTCATTGAAAGGGGTTGCCAAGCTTCCAAAAAACTGCGAGTTTTCTGAAATCTCAGCAAACATTTTTTCACCCAATCTTGATGATACTTGCAGGTCATGATCAGTACACGAATCCCACTTGGCACACCAAATTTCGTTCTTCTAGGTTAAACCGTTCCTTTGCAGGAACCGTTTTCATGTTTAGGTTTCACTCTGTTTTCTCCTATATGGATACATGTAGTTGGAACTCTAAATCAAACTCGGTTTGTGCTAGCTCTTTGAAACTTGGCAGAATAATGTAGTTTCAAGTTCTATTGCTATGGTTTGTGTCCTATTGAAGAAGCCCCAAGCAGATCCTGACGAGAAACACTTTCATTGAAAGGGGTTGCCAAGCTTCCAAAAACTGTGAGATTCCTGAAATCTCAGCAAACATTTTTTCACCCAATCTTGATGATATTTCCATTTAATGATCACCCACCAATCCCACTTGGCTCACCAAATTTCGTTCTTCTAGGTTAAACCGTTCCTTTGCAGTAACCGTTTTCATGTTTAGGTTTCACTCTGTTTTCTCCTATATGGATACATGTCGTTGGAACTCTAAATCAAACACGGTTCGTGCTAGCTCTTTGAAACTTGGCAGAATAATGTAGTTCCAAGTTCTATCGCTATGGTTTGTGTCCTATTGAAGTAGCCCCAACCAGAGACTGACGAGAAACTCTTTCATTGAAAGGGGTTGCCAAGCTTCCAAAAAACTACGAGTTTCCTGAAAACTCAGCAAACAGTTTTTCACCCAATCTTGATGATACTTGCAGGTCATGATCAGTACACCAATCCCACTTGGCTCACCAAATTTCATTCTTCTAGGTTAAACTGTTCCTTTGCAGGAACCGTTTTCATGTTTAGGTTTCACTCTGTTTTGTCCTATATGGATACATGTAGTTGGAACTCTATATCAAACACGGTTTGTGCTAGCTCTTTGAAACTTGGCACAATAATGTAGTTCCAAGTTCTATCGCTATAGTTTGTGTCCTATTGAAGTAGCCCCAAGCAGAGACTGACGAGAATCACTTTCATTGAAAGGGGTTGCCAAGCTTCCAAAAACTACGAGTTTCCGGAAATCATAGCAAACATTTTTCACCCAATCTTGATGATACTTCCATTTAATCATCAACCCACCAACTCCACTTGGCTCACCAAATTTTGTTCTTCTAGGTTAAACCGTTCCTTTGCAGTAACCGTTTTCATGTTTAGGTTTCACTCTGTTTTCTCCTATATGGATACATGTAGTTGGAACTCTAAATCAAACTCGGTTTGTGCTAGCTCTTTGAAACTTGGCAGAATAATGTAGTTTCAAGTTCTATCGCTATGGTTTGTGTCCTATTGAAGAAGCCCCAAGCAGATCCTGACGAGAAACACTTTCATTGAAAGGGGTTGCCAAGCTTCCAAAAACTGTGAGATTCCTGAAATCTCAGCAAACATTTTTTCACCCAATCTTGATGATATTTCCATTTAATGATCACCCACCAATCCCACTTGGCTCACCAAATTTCGTTCTTCTAGGTTAAACCGTTCCTTTGCAGTAACCGTTTTCATGTTTAGGTTTCACTCTGTTTTCTCCTATATGGATACATGTAGTTGGAACTCTAAATCAAACACGGTTTGTGCTAGCTCTTTGAAACTTGGCAGAATAATGTAGCTCCAAGTTCTATCGCTATGGTTTGTGTCCTATTGAAGTAGCCCCAACCAGAGACTGACGAGAAACACTTTCATTGAAAGGGGTTGCCAAGCTTCCAAAAAACTACGAGTTTCCTGAAAACTCAGCAAATAGTTTTTCACCCAATCTTGATGATACTTGCAGGTCATGATCAGTACATGAATCCCACTTGGCACACCAAATTTCGTTCTTCTAGGTTAAACCGTTCCTTTGCAGTAACCGTTTTCATGTTTAGATTTCACTCTCTTTTCTCCTATATGGATACATGTTGTTGGAACTCTAAATCAAACACGGTTTGTGCAAGCTCTTTGAAACTTGGCACAATAATGTAGTTTCAATTCTATCTCCATGGTTTGTGTCCTTTTGAAGAAGCCCCAAGCAGAGACTGACGAGAATCACTTTCATTGAAAGGGGTTGCCAAGCTTCCAAAAACTGTGAGATTCCAGAAATCTCAGCAAACATTTTTTCACCCAATCTTGATGATATTTCCATTTAATGATCACCCACCAATCCCACTTGGCTCACCAAATTTCATTCTTCCAGGTTAAACCGTTCCTTTGCAGTAACCGTTTTCATGTTTAGGTTTCACTCTGTTTTCTCCTATATGGATACATGTAGTTGGAACTCTAAATCAAACACGGTTTGTGCTAGCTCTTTGAAACTTGGCACAATAAAGTAGTTCCAAGTTCTATCGCTATGGTTTGTGTCCTATCGAAGTAACCCCAAGCAGAGACAGACGAGATTCACTTTCATTGAAAGGGGTTGCCAAGCTTCCAAAAAACTGCGAGTTTTCTGAAATCTCAGCAAACATTTTTTCACCCAATCTTGATGATACTTGCAGGTCATGATCAGTACACCAATCCCACTTGGCACACCAAATTTCGTTCTTCTAGGTTAAACCGTTCCTTTGCAGGAACCGTTTTCATGTTTAGGTTTCACTCTGTTTTCTCCTATATGGATACATGTAGTTGGAACTCTAAATCAAACTCGGTTTGTGCTAGCTCTTTGAAACGTGGCAGAATAATGTAGTTTCAAGTTCTATCGCTATGGTTTGTGTCCTATTGAAGAAGCCCCAAGCAGATCCTGACGAGAAACACTTTCATTGAAAGGGGTTGCCAAGCTTCCAAAAACTGTGAGATTCCTGAAATCTCAGCAAACATTTTTTCACCCAATCTTGATGATATTTCCATTTAATGATCACCCACCAATCCCACTTGGCTCACCAAATTTCGTTCTTCTAGGTTAAACCGTTCCTTTGCAGTAACCGTTTTCATGTTTAGGTTTCACTCTGTTTTCTCCTATATGGATACATGTAGTTGGAACTCTAAATCAAACACGGTTTGTGCTAGCTCTTTGAAACTTGGCAGAATAATGTAGCTCCAAGTTCTATCGCTATGGTTTGTGTCCTATTGAAGTAGCCCCAACCAGAGACTGACGAGAAACACTTTCATTGAAAGGGGTTGCCAAGCTTCCAAAAAACTACGAGTTTCCTGAAAACTCAGCAAATAGTTTTTCACCCAATCTTGATGATACTTGCAGGTCATGATCAGTACATGAATCCCACTTGGCACACCAAATTTCGTTCTTCTAGGTTAAACCGTTCCTTTGCAGTAACCGTTTTCATGTTTAGATTTCACTCTGTTTTCTCCTATATGGATACATGTTGTTGGAACTCTAAATCAAACACGGTTTGTGCAAGCTCTTTGAAACTTGGCACAATAATGTAGTTTCAATTCTATCTCCATGGTTTGTGTCCTATTGAAGAAGCCCCAAGCAGAGACTGACGAGAATCACTTTCATTGAAAGGGGTTGCCAAGCTTCCAAAAACTGTGAGATTCCAGAAATCTCAGCAAACATTTTTTCACCCAATCTTGATGATATTTCCATTTAATGATCACGCACCAATCCCACTTGGCTCACCAAATTTCGTTCTTCCAGGTTAAACCGTTCCTTTGCAGTAACCGTTTTCATGTTTAGGTTTCACTCTGTTTTCTCCTATATGGATACATGTAGTTGGAACTCTAAATCAAACACGGTTTGTGCTAGCTCTTTGAAACTTGGCACAATAAAGTAGTTCCAAGTTCTATCGCTATGGTTTGTGTCCTATCGAAGTAGCCCCAAGCAGAGACAGACGAGATTCACTTTCATTGAAAGGGTTGCCAAGCTTCCAAAAAACTGCGAGTTTTCTGAAATCTCAGCAAACATTTTTTCACCCAATCTTGATGATACTTGCAGGTCATGATCAGTACACCAATCCCACTTGGCTCACCAAATTTCATTCTTCTAGGTTAAACTGTTCCTTTGCAGTAACCGTTTTCATGTTTAGGTTTCACTCTGTTTTCTCCTATATGGATACATGTATTTGGAACTCTATATCAAACACGGTTTGTGCTAGCTCTTTGAAACTTGGCACAATAATGTAGTTCCAAGTTCTATCGCTATAGTTTGTGTCCTATTGAAGAAGCCCCAAGCAGATCCTGACGAGAAACACTTTCATTGAAAGGGGTTGCCAAGCTTCCAAAAAACTACGAGTTTCCTGAAAACTCAGCAAACATTTTTTCACCCAATCTTGATGATATTTCCATTTAATGATCACCCACCAATCCCACTTGGCTCACCAAATTTCGTTCTTCTAGGTTAAACCGTTCCTTTGCAGTAACCGTTTTCATGTTTAGATTTCACTCTGTTTTCTCCTATATGGATACATCTTGTTGGAACTCTAAATCAAACACGGTTTGTGCAAGCTCTTTGAAACTTGGCACAATAATGTAGTTTCAATTCTATCTCCATGGTTTGTGTCCTTTTGAAGAAGCCCCAAGCAGAGACTGACGAGAATCACTTTCATTGAAAGGGGTTGCCAAGCTTCCAAAAACTGTGAGATTCTAGAAATCTCAGCAAACATTTTTTCACCCAATCTTGATGATATTTCCATTTAATGATCACCCACCAATCCCACTTGGCTCACCAAATTTCGTTCTTCCAGGTTAAACCGTTCCTTTGCAGTAACCGTTTTCATGTTTAGGTTTCACTCTGTTTTCTCCTATATGGATACATGTAGTTGGAACTCTAAATCAAACACGGTTTGTGCTATCTCTTTGAAACTTGGCACAATAAAGTAGTTCCAAGTTCTATCGCTATGGTTTGTGTCCTATCGAAGTAACCCCAAGCAGAGACAGACGAGATTCACTTTCATTGAAAGGGGTTGCCAAGCTTCCAAAAAACTGCGAGTTTTCTGAAATCTCAGCAAACATTTTTTCACCCAATCTTGATGATACTTGCAGGTCATGATCAGTACACGAATCCCACTTGGCACACCAAATTTCGTTCTTCTAGGTTAAACCGTTCCTTTGCAGGAACCGTTTTCATGTTTAGGTTTCACTCTGTTTTCTCCTATATGGATACATGTAGTTGGAACTCTAAATCAAACTCGGTTTGTGCTAGCTCTTTGAAACTTGGCAGAATAATGTAGTTTCAAGTTCTATTGCTATGGTTTGTGTCCTATTGAAGAAGCCCCAAGCAGATCCTGACGAGAAACACTTTCATTGAAAGGGGTTGCCAAGCTTCCAAAAACTGTGAGATTCCTGAAATCTCAGCAAACATTTTTTCACCCAATCTTGATGATATTTCCATTTAATGATCACCCACCAATCCCACTTGGCTCACCAAATTTCGTTCTTCTAGGTTAAACCGTTCCTTTGCAGTAACCGTTTTCATGTTTAGGTTTCACTCTGTTTTCTCCTATATGGATACATGTCGTTGGAACTCTAAATCAAACACGGTTCGTGCTAGCTCTTTGAAACTTGGCAGAATAATGTAGTTCCAAGTTCTATCGCTATGGTTTGTGTCCTATTGAAGTAGCCCCAACCAGAGACTGACGAGAAACTCTTTCATTGAAAGGGGTTGCCAAGCTTCCAAAAAACTACGAGTTTCCTGAAAACTCAGCAAACAGTTTTTCACCCAATCTTGATGATACTTGCAGGTCATGATCAGTACACCAATCCCACTTGGCTCACCAAATTTCATTCTTCTAGGTTAAACTGTTCCTTTGCAGGAACCGTTTTCATGTTTAGGTTTCACTCTGTTTTGTCCTATATGGATACATGTAGTTGGAACTCTATATCAAACACGGTTTGTGCTAGCTCTTTGAAACTTGGCACAATAATGTAGTTCCAAGTTCTATCGCTATAGTTTGTGTCCTATTGAAGTAGCCCCAAGCAGAGACTGACGAGAATCACTTTCATTGAAAGGGGTTGCCAAGCTTCCAAAAACTACGAGTTTCCGGAAATCATAGCAAACATTTTTCACCCAATCTTGATGATACTTCCATTTAATCATCAACCCACCAACTCCACTTGGCTCACCAAATTTTGTTCTTCTAGGTTAAACCGTTCCTTTGCAGTAACCGTTTTCATGTTTAGGTTTCACTCTGTTTTCTCCTATATGGATACATGTAGTTGGAACTCTAAATCAAACTCGGTTTGTGCTAGCTCTTTGAAACTTGGCAGAATAATGTAGTTTCAAGTTCTATCGCTATGGTTTGTGTCCTATTGAAGAAGCCCCAAGCAGATCCTGACGAGAAACACTTTCATTGAAAGGGGTTGCCAAGCTTCCAAAAACTGTGAGATTCCTGAAATCTCAGCAAACATTTTTTCACCCAATCTTGATGATATTTCCATTTAATGATCACCCACCAATCCCACTTGGCTCACCAAATTTCGTTCTTCTAGGTTAAACCGTTCCTTTGCAGTAACCGTTTTCATGCTTAGGTTTCACTCTGTTTTCTCCTATATGGATACATGTAGTTGGAACTCTAAATCAAACACGGTTTGTGCTAGCTCTTTGAAACTTGGCAGAATAATGTAGCTCCAAGTTCTATCGCTATGGTTTGTGTCCTATTGAAGTAGCCCCAACCAGAGACTGACGAGAAACACTTTCATTGAAAGGGGTTGCCAAGCTTCCAAAAAACTACGAGTTTCCTGAAAACTCAGCAAATAGTTTTTCACCCAATCTTGATGATACTTGCAGGTCATGATCAGTACATGAATCCCACTTGGCACACCAAATTTCGTTCTTCTAGGTTAAACCGTTCCTTTGCAGTAACCGTTTTCATGTTTAGATTTCACTCTGTTTTCTCCTATATGGATACATGTTGTTGTAACTCTAAATCAAACACGGTTTGTGCAAGCTCTTTGAAACTTGGCACAATAATGTAGTTTCAATTCTATCTCCATGGTTTGTGTCCTATTGAAGAAGCCCCAAGCAGAGACTGACGAGAATCACTTTCATTGAAAGGGGTTGCCAAGCTTCCAAAAACTGTGAGATTCCAGAAATCTCAGCAAACATTTTTTCACCCAATCTTGATGATATTTCCATTTAATGATCACGCACCAATCCCACTTGGCTCACCAAATTTCGTTCTTCCAGGTTAAACCGTTCCTTTGCAGTAACCGTTTTCATGTTTAGGTTTCACTCTGTTTTCTCCTATATGGATACATGTAGTTGGAACTCTAAATCAAACACGGTTTGTGCTAGTTCTTTGAAACTTGGCACAATAAAGTAGTTCCAAGTTCTATCGCTATGGTTTGTGTCCTATCGAAGTAGCCCCAAGCAGAGACAGACGAGATTCACTTTCATTGAAAGGGGTTGCCAAGCTTCCAAAAAACTGCGAGTTTTCTGAAATCTCAGCAAACATTTTTTCACCCAATCTTGATGATACTTGCAGGTCATGATCAGTACACCAATCCCACTTGGCTCACCAAATTTCATTCTTCTAGGTTAAACTGTTCCTTTGCAGTAACCGTTTTCATGTTTAGGTTTCACTCTGTTTTGTCCTATATGGATACATGTAGTTGGAACTCTATATCAAACACGGTTTGTGCTAGCTCTTTGAAACTTGGCACAATAATGTAGTTCCAAGTTCTATCGCTATAGTTTGTGTCCTATTGAAGAAGCCCCAAGCAGATCCTGACGAGAAACACTTTCATTGAAAGGGGTTGCCAAGCTTCCAAAAAACTACGAGTTTCCTGAAAACTCAGCAAACATTTTTTCACCCAATCTTGATGATATTTCCATTTAATGATCACCCACCAATCCCACTTGGCTCACCAAATTTCGTTCTTCTAGGTTAAACCGTTCCTTTGCAGTAACCGTTTTCATGTTTAGATTTCACTCTGTTTTCTCCTATATGGATACATCTTGTTGGAACTCTAAATCAAACACGGTTTGTGCAAGCTCTTTGAAACTTGGCACAATAATGTAGTTTCAATTCTATCTCCATGGTTTGTGTCCTTTTGAAGAAGCCCCAAGCAGAGACTGACGAGAATCACTTTCATTGAAAGGGGTTGCCAAGCTTCCAAAAACTGTGAGATTCTAGAAATCTCAGCAAACATTTTTTCACCCAATCTTGATGATATTTCCATTTAATGATCACCCACCAATCCCACTTGGCTCACCAAATTTCGTTCTTCCAGGTTAAACCGTTCCTTTGCAGTAACCGTTTTCATGTTTAGGTTTCACTCTGTTTTCTCCTATATGGATACATGTAGTTGGAACTCTAAATCAAACACGGTTTGTGCTAGCTCTTTGAAACTTGGCACAATAAAGTAGTTCCAAGTTCTATCGCTATGGTTTGTGTCCTATCGAAGTAACCCCAAGCAGAGACAGACGAGATTCACTTTCATTGAAAGGGGTTGCCAAGCTTCCAAAAAACTGCGAGTTTTCTGAAATCTCAGCAAACATTTTTTCACCCAATCTTGATGATACTTGCAGGTCATGATCAGTACACCAATCCCACTTGGCACACCAAATTTCGTTCTTCTAGGTTAAACCGTTCCTTTGCAGGAACCGTTTTCATGTTTAGGTTTCACTCTGTTTTCTCCTATATGGATACATGTAGTTGGAACTCTAAATCAAACTCGGTTTGTGCTAGCTCTTTGAAACTTGGCAGAATAATGTAGTTTCAAGTTCTATCGCTATGGTTTGTGTCCTATTGAAGAAGCCCCAAGCAGATCCTGACGAGAAACACTTTCATTGAAAGGGGTTGCCAAGCTTCCAAAAACTGTGAGATTCCTGAAATCTCAGCAAACATTTTTTCACCCAATCTTGATGATATTTCCATTTAATGATCACCCACCAATCCCACTTGGCTCACCAAATTTCGTTCTTCTAGGTTAAACCGTTCCTTTGCAGTAACCGTTTTCATGTTTAGGTTTCACTCTGTTTTCTCCTATATGGATACATGTCGTTGGAACTCTAAATCAAACACGGTTCGTGCTAGCTCTTTGAAACTTGGCAGAATAATGTAGTTCCAAGTTCTATCGCTATGGTTTGTGTCCTATTGAAGTAGCCCCAACCAGAGACTGACGAGAAACTCTTTCATTGAAAGGGGTTGCCAAGCTTCCAAAAAACTACGAGTTTCCTGAAAACTCAGCAAACAGTTTTTCACCCAATCTTGATGATACTTGCAGGTCATGATCAGTACACCAATCCCACTTGGCTCACCAAATTTCATTCTTCTAGGTTAAACTGTTCCTTTGCAGGAACCGTTTTCATGTTTAGGTTTCACTCTGTTTTGTCCTATATGGATACATGTAGTTGGAACTCTATATCAAACACGGTTTGTGCTAGCTCTTTGAAACTTGGCACAATAATGTAGTTCCAAGTTCTATCGCTATAGTTTGTGTCCTATTGAAGTAGCCCCAAGCAGAGACTGACGAGAATCACTTTCATTGAAAGGGGTTGCCAAGCTTCCAAAAACTACGAGTTTCCGGAAATCATAGCAAACATTTTTCACCCAATCTTGATGATACTTCCATTTAATCATCAACCCACCAACCCCACTTGGCTCACCAAATTTTGTTCTTCTAGGTTAAACCGTTCCTTTGCAGTAACCGTTTTCATGTTTAGGTTTCACTCTGTTTTCTCCTATATGGATACATGTAGTTGGAACTCTAAATCAAACTCGGTTTGTGCTAGCTCTTTGAAACTTGGCAGAATAATGTAGTTTCAAGTTCTATCGCTATGGTTTGTGTCTTATTGAAGAAGCCCCAAGCAGAGACTGACGAGAAACACTTTCATTGAAAGGGGTTGCCAAGCTTCCAAAAACTGTGAGATTCCTGAAATCTCAGCAAACATTTTTTCACCCAATCTTGATGATACTTCCATTTAATGATCAGCCCACCAATCCCACTTGGCTCACCAAATTTCGTTCTTCTAGGTTAAACCGTTCCTTTGCAGTAACCGTTTTCATGTTTAGGTTTCACTCTGTTTTCTCCTATATGGATACATGTAGTTGGAACTCTAAATCAAACACGGTTTGTGCTAGCTCTTTGAAACTTGGCAGAATAATGTAGTTCCAAGTTCTATCGCTATGGTTTGTGTCCTATTGAAGTAGCCCCAACCAGAGACTGACGAGAAACACTTTCATTGAAAGGGGTTGCCAAGCTTCCAAAAAACTACGAGTTTCCTGAAAACTCAGCAAACATTTTTTCACCCAATCTTGATGATACTTTCAGGTCATTTTCAGTACATGAATCCCACTTGGCACACCAAATTTCGTTCTTCTAGGTTAAACCGTTCCTTTGCAGTAACCGTTTTCATGTTTAGGTTTCACTCTGTTTTCTCCTATATGAATACATGTAGTTGGAACTCTAAATCAAACACGGTTTGTTCTAGCTCTTTGAAACTTGGCACAATAAAGTAGTTCCAAGTTCTATCACTATGGTTTGTGTCCTATCGAAGTAGCCCCAAGCAGAGACTGACGAGATTCACTTTCATTGAAAGGGGTTGCCAAGCTTCCAAAAAACTGCGAGTTTTCTGAAATCTCAGCAAACATTTTTTCACCCAATCTTGATGATACTTGCAGGTCATGATCAGTACACCAATCCCACTTGGCTCACCAAATTTCATTCTTCTAGGTTAAACTGTTCCTTTGCAGTAACCGTTTTCATGTTTAGGTTTCACTCTGTTTTGTCCTATATGGATACATGTAGTTGGAATTCTAAATCAAACACGGTTTGTGCTAGCTCTTTGATACTTCCACAATAATGTAGTTTCAAGTTCTATCGCTATGGTTTGCGTCCTAATGAAGAAGCCCCAAGCAGAGACTGACGAGAATCACTTTTATTGAAAGGGGTTGCCAAGCTTCCAAAAACTGTGAGATTCCTGAAATCTCAGCAAACAATTTTTCACCCAATCTTGATGATACTTCCATTTAATGATCAGCCCACCAATCCCTCTTGGCTCACCAAATTTCGTTCTTCTAGGTTAAACCGTTCCTTTGCAGTAACCGTTTTCATGTTTAGGTTTCACTCTGTTTTCTCCTATATGGATACATGTAGTTGGAACTCTAAATCAAACACGGTTTGTACTAGCTCTTTGAAACTTGGCAGAATAATGTAGCTCCAAGTTCTATCGCTATGGTTTGTGTCCTATTGAAGTAGCCCCAACCAGAGACTGACGAGAAACACTTTCATTGAAAGGGGTTGCCAAGCTTCCAAAAAACTACGAGTTTCCTGAAAACTCAGCAAACAGTTTTTCACCCAATCTTGATGATACTTGCAGGTCATGATAAGTACATGAATCCCACTTGGCACACCAAATTTCGTTCTTCTAGGTTAAACCGTTCCTTTGCAGTAACCGTTTTCATGTTTAGGTTTCACTCTGTTTTCTCCTATATGGATACATGTAGTTGGAACTCTAAATCAAACTCGGTTTGTGCTAGCTCTTTGAAACTTGGCAGAATAATGTAGTTTCAAGTTCTATCGCTATGGTTTGTGTCCTATTGAAGAAGCCCCAAGCAGAGACTGACGAGAAACACTTTCATTGAAAGGGGTTGCCAAGCTTCCAAAAACTGTGATATTCCTGAAATCTCAGCAAACATTTTTTCACCCAATCTTGATGATATTTCCATTTAATAATCAGCCCACCAATCCCACTTGGCTCACCAAATTTCGTTCTTCTAGGTTAAACCGTTCCTTTGCAGTAACCGTTTTCGTGTTTTAGGTTTCACTCTGTTTTCTCCTATATGGATACATGTCGTTGGAACTCTAAATCAAACACGGTTTGTGCTAGCTCTTTGAAACTTGGCAGAATAATGTAGTTCCAAGTTCTATCGCTATGGTTTGTGTCCTATTGAAGTAGCCCCAACCAGAGACTGACGAGAAACACTTTCATTGAAAGGGGTTGCCAAGCTTCCAAAAAACTACGAGTTTCCTGAAAACTCAGCAAACAGTTTTTCACCCAATCTTGATGATACTTGCAGGTCATGATCAGTACATGAATCCCACTTGGCACACCAAATTTCGTTCTTCTAGGTTAAACCGTTCCTTTGCAGTAGCCGTTTTCATGTTTAGGTTTCACTCTGATTTCTCCTATATGAATACATGTTGTTGGAACTCTAAATCAAACACGGTTTGTGCAAGCTCCTTGAAACTTGGCACAATAATGTAGTTTCAAGTTCTATCGCTATGGTTTCTGTCCTATTGAAGAAGCCCCAAGCAGAGACTGACGAGAATCACTTTCATTGAAAGGGGTTGCCAAACTTCAAAAATAGGAGTTTCCGGAAATCTCAGCAAACATTTTTTCACCCAATCTTGATGATACTTCCATTTAATGATCAGCCCACCAATCCCACTTGGCTCACCAAATTTCGTTCTTCTAGGTTAAACCGTTCCTTTGCAGTAACCGTTTTCATGTTTAGGTTTCACTCTGTTTTCTCCTATATGGATACATGTAGTTGGAACTCTAAATCAAACACGGTTTGTGCTAGCTCTTTGAAACTTGGCACAATAATGTAGTTCCAAGTTCTATCGCTATAGTTTGTGTCCTATTGAAGTAGCCCCAAGCAGAGACTGACGAGAATCACTTTCATTGAAAGGGGTTGCCAAGCTTCCAAAAACTACGAGTTTCCGGAAATCTTAGCAAACATTTTTTCAGCCAATCTTGATGATACTTGCAGGTAATGGTCATTACACCAATTGCACTTGTCTCACAAAATTTCGTTCTTCTAGGTTAAACCGTTCCTTTGCAGGAACCGTTTTCATGTTTAGGTTTCACTCTGTTTTTTCCTATATGGATACATGTAGTTGGAACTCTAAACCAAACTCGGTTTGTGCTAGCTCTTTGAAACTTGGCAGAATAATGTAGTTTCAAGTTCTATCGCTATGGTTTGTGTCCTATTGAAGAAGCCCCAAGCAGAGACTGACGAGAATCACTTTCATTGAACGGGGTTGCCAAGCTTCCAAAAACTGTGAGATTCCTGAAATCTCAGCAAACATTTTTCACCCAATCTTGATGATACTTCCATTTAATGATCAGCCCACCAATCCCACTTGGCTCACCAAATTTCGTTCTTCTAGGTTAAACCGTTCCTTTGCAGTAACCGTTTTCATGTTTAGGTTTCACTCTGTATTCTCCTATATGGATACATGTCGTTGGAACTCTAAATCAAACACGGTTTGTGCTAGCTCTTTGAAACTTGGCAGAATAATGTAGTTCCAAGTTCTATCGCTATGGTTTGTGTCCTATTGAAGTAGCCCCAACCAGAGACTGACGAGAAACACTTTCATTGAAAGGGGTTGCCAAGCTTCCAAAAAACTACGAGTTTCCTGAAAACTCAGCAAACATTTTTTCACCCAATCTTGATGATAATTGCAGGTCATTTTCAGTACATGAATCCCACTTGGCACACCAAATTTCGTTCTTCTAGGTTAAACCGTTCCTTTGCAGTAACCGTTTTCATGTTTAGGTTTCACACTGTTTTCTCCTATATGAATACATGTAGTTGGAACTCTAAATCAAACACGGTTTGTTCTAGCTCTTTGAAACTTGGCACAATAAAGTAGTTCCAAGTTCTATCGCTATGGTTTGTGTCCTATTGAAGTAGTCCCAAGCAGAGACTGACGAGAATCACTTTCATTGAAAGGGGTTGCCAAGCTTCCAAAAAACTGCGAGTTTTCTGAAATCTCAGCAAACATTTTTTCACCCAATCTTGATGATACTTGCAGGTCATGATCAGCCCACCAATCCCACTTGGCTCACCAAATTTCATTCTTCTAGGTTAAACTGTTCCTTTGCAGTAACCGTTTTCATGTTTAGGTTTCACTCTGTTTTCTCCTATATGGATACATGTAGTTGGAATTCTAAATCAAACACGGTTTGTGCTAGCTCTTTGATACTTGCACAATAATGTAGTTTCAAGTTCTATCGCTATGGTTTGTGTCCTATTGAAGAAGCCCCAAGCAGAGACTGACGAGAATCACTTTCATTGAAAGGGGTTCCCAAGCTTCCAAAAACTGTGAGATTCCTGAAATCTCAGCAAACATTTTTTCACCCAATCTTGATGATACTTCCATTTAATGATCAGCCAACAAATCCCACTTGGCTCACCAAATTTCGTTCTTCTAGGTTAAACCGTTCCTTTGCAGTAACCGTTTTCATGTTTAGGTTTCACTCTGTTTGCTCCTATATGGATACATGTAGTTGGAACTCTAAATCAAACTCGGTTTGTGCTAGCTCTTTGAAACTTGGCACAATAATGTAGTTCCAAGTTCTATCGCTATAGTTTGTGTCCTATTGAAGTAGCCCCAAGCAGAGACTGACGAGAATCACTTTCATTGAAAGGGGTTGCCAAGCTTCCAAAAACTACGAGTTTCCGGAAATCTTAGCAAACATTTTTTCACCCAATCTTGATGATACTTCCATTTAATCATCAACCCACCAGCCCCACTTGGCTCACCCAATTTCGTTCTTCTAGGTTAAACCGTTCCTTTGCAGTAACCGTTTTCATGTTTAGGTTTCACTCTGTTTTCTCCTATATGGATATATGTAGTTGGAACTCTAAATCAAAAACGGTTTGTGCTAGCTCCTTGAAACATGGCACAATAATGTAGTTTCAAGTTCTATCGCTATGGTTTGTGTCCTATTGAAGAAGCCCCAAGCAGAGACTGACGAGAAACACTTTCATTGAACGGGGTTGCCAAGCTTCCAAAAAACTGCGAGTTTCCTGAAAATTCAGCAAACATTTTTTCACCCAATCTTGATGATTCTTGCAGGTCATGATCCGTACATGAATCCCACTTGGCACACCAAATTTCGTTCTTCTAGGTTAAACCGTTCCTTTGCAGTAACCGTTTTCAGGTTTAGGTTTCACTCTGTTTTCTCCTATATGAATACATGTAGTTGGAACTCTAAATCAAACACGGTTTGTTCTAGCTCTTTGAAACTTGGCACAATAAAGTAGTTCCAAGTTCTCTCACTATGGTTTTTGTCCTATCGAAGTAGCCCCAAGCAGAGACTGACGAGAATCACTTTCATTGAAAGGGGTTGCCAAGGTTCCAAAAAACTGCGAGTTTTCTGAAATCTCAGCAAACATTTTTTCACCCAATCTTGATGATACTTGCAGGTCATGATCAGTACACCAATCCCACTTGGCTCACCAAATTTCATTCTTCTAGGTTAAACTGTTCCTTTGCAGTAACTGTTTTCATGTTAAGGTTTCACTCTGTTTTCTCCTATATGGATACATGTAGTTGGAACTCTAAATCAAACACGGTGTGTGCTAGCTCTTTGAAACTTGGCACAATAATGTAGTTCCAAGTTGTATCGCTATGGTTTGTGTCCTGTTGAAGTAGCCCCAAGCCGAGACTGACGAGAATCACTTTCATTGAAAGGGGTTGCCAAGCTTGCAAAAAACTGCGAGTTTCCTGAAATCTCAGCAAACATTTTTTCACCCAATCTTGATGATACTTGCAGGTAGTGATCAGTACATGAATCCCACTTGGCACACCAAATTTCGTTCTTCTAGGTTAAACCGTTCCTTTGCAGTAACCTTTTTCATGTTTAGATTTCACTCTGTTTTCTCCTTTATGGATACATGTTGTTGGAACTCTAAATCAAACACGGTTTGTGCAAGCTCTTTGAAACTTGGCACAATAATGTAGTTTCAAGTTCTATCGCTATGGTTTGTGTCCTATTGAAGAAGCCCCAAGCAGAGACTGACGAGAATCACTTTCATTGAAAGGGGTTGCCAAACTTCAAAAATAGGAGTTTCCGGAAATCTCAGCAAACATTTTTTCACCCAATCTTGATGATACTTCCATTTAATGATCAGCCCACCAATCCCACTTGGCTCAGCAAATTTCGTTCTTCTAGGTTAAACCGTTCCTTTGCAGTAACCGTTTTCATGTTTAGGTTTCACTCTGTATTCTCCTATATGGATACATGTCGTTGGAACTCTAAATCAAACACGGTTTGTGCTAGCTCTTTGAAACTTGGCAGAATAATGTAGTTCCAAGTTCTCTCGCTAAGGTTTGTGTCCTATTGAAGTAGCCCCAACCAGAGACTGACGAGAAACACTTTCATTGAAAGGGGTTGCCAAGCTTCCAAAAAACTACGAGTTTCCTGACAACTCAGCAAACATTTTTTCACCCAATCTTGATGATACTTGCAGGTCATTTTCAGTACATGAATCCCACTTGGCACACCAAATTTCGTTCTTCTAGGTTAAACCGTTCCTTTGCAGTAACCGTTTTCATGTTTAGGTTTCACTCTGTTTTCTCCTATATGAATACATGTAGTTGGAACTCTAAATCAAACACGGTTTGTTCTAGCTCTTTGAAACTTGGCACAATAAAGTAGTTCCAAGTTCTATCACTATGGTTTGTGTCCTATCGAAGTAGCCCCAAGCAGAGACTGACGAGATTCACTTTCATTGAAAGGGGTTGCCAAGCTTCCAAAAAACTGCGAGTTTTCTGAAATCTCAGCAAACATTTTTTCACCCAATCTTGATGATACTTGCAGGTCATGATCAGTACACCAATCCCACTTGGCTCACCAAATTTCATTCTTCTAGGTTAAACTGTTCCTTTGCAGTAACCGTTTTCATGTTTAGGTTTCACTCTGTTTTGTCCTATATGGATACATGTAGTTGGAATTCTAAATCAAACACGGTTTTGTGCTAGCTCTTTGATACTTGCACAATAATGTAGTTTCAAGTTCTAACGCTATGGTTTGCGACCTATTGAAGAAGCCCCAAGCAGAGACTGACGAGAATCACTTTTATTGAAAGGGGTTGCCAAGCGTCCAAAAACTGTGAGATTCCTGAAATCTCAGCAAACATTTTTGCACCCAATCTTGATGATACTTCCATTTAATGATCAGCCCACCAATCCCTCTTGGCTCACCAAATTTCGTTCTTCTAGGTTAAACCGTTCCTTTGCAGTAACCGTTTTCATGTTTAGGTTTCACTCTGTTTTCTCCTATATGGATACATGTAGTTGGAACTCTAAATCAAACACGGTTTGTGCTAGCTCTTTGAAACTTCGCACAATAATGTAGTTCCAAGTTCTATCGCTACAGTTTGTGTCCTATTGAAGTAGCCCCAAGCAGAGACTGACGAGAATCACTTTCATTGAAAGGGGTTGCCAAGCTTCCAAAAAACTGCGAGTTTTCTGAAATCTCAGCAAACATTTTTTCACCCAATCTTGATGATACTTGCAGGTCATGATCAGGACACCAATCCCACTTGGCTCACCAAATTTCATTCTTCTAGGTTAAACTGTTCCTTTGCAGTAACCGTTTTCATGTTAAGGTTTCACTCTATTTTCTCCTATATGGATACATGTAGTTGGAACTCTAAATCAAACACGGTGTGTGCTAGCTCATTGAAACTTGGCACAATAATGTAGTTCCAAGTTGTATCGCTATGGTTTGTGTCCTGTTGAAGTAGCCCCAAGCCGAGACTGACGAGAATCACTTTCATTGAAAGGGGTTGCCAAGCTTCCAAAAAACTGCGAGTTTCCTGAAATCTCAGCAAACATTTTTTCACCCAATCTTGATGATACTTGCAGGTAGTTATCAGTACATGAATCCCACTTGGCACACCAAATTTCGTTCTTCTTGGTTAAACCGTTCCTTTGCAGTAACCGTTTTCATGTTTAGGTTTCACTCTGTTTTCTCCTATATGGATACATGAAGTTGGATTTCTAAATCACACACGGTTTGTGCTAGCTCTTTGATACTTGCACAATAATGTAGTTCCAAGTTGTATCGCTATGGTTTGTGTCCTATTGAAGAAGCCCCAAGCAGAGACTGACGAGAATCACTTTCATTGAAAGGGGTTGCCAAGCTTCCAAAACTGTGAGATTCCCGAAATCTAGCAAACATTTTTTCACCCAATCTTGATGATACTTCCAATTAATGATCAGTACAACAATCCCAATTGGCTAACCAAATTTCGTTCTTATAAGTTAAACCGTTCCTTTGCAGAACCCGTTTTCATGTTTAGGTTTCACTCTGTTTTCTCCTATATGGATACATGTAGTTGGAACTCTAAATCAAACACGGTGTGTGCTAGCTCTTTGATACTTGCACAATAATGTAGTTTCAAGTTCTAACGCTATGGTTTGCGTCCTATTGAAGAAGCCCCAAGCAGAGACTGACGAGAATCACTTTTATTGAAAGGGGTTGCCAAGCTTCCAAAAACTGTGAGATTCCTGAAATCTCAGCAAACATTTTTGCACCCAATCTTGATGATACTTCCATTTAATGATCAGCCCACCAATCCCTCTTGGCTCACCAAATTTCGTTCTTCTAGGTTAAACCGTTCCTTTGCAGTAACCGTTTTCATGTTTAGGTTTCACTCTGTTTTCTCCTATATGGATACATGTAGTTGGAACTCTAAATCAAACACGGTTTGTGCTAGCTCTTTGAAACTTCGCACAATAATGTAGTTCCAAGTTCTATCGCTACAGTTTGTGTCCTATTGAAGTAGCCCCAAGCAGAGACTGACGAGAATCACTTTCATTGAATGGGGTTGCCAAGCTTCCAAAAACTACGAGTTTCCGGAAATCATAGCAAACATTTTTTCACCCAATCTTGATGATACTTCCATTTAATCATCAACCCACCAACCCCACTTGGCTCACCAAATTTCGTTCTTCTAGGTTAAACCGTTCCTTTGCAGTAACCGTTTTCATGTTTAGGTTTCACTCTGTTTTCTCCTATATGGATACATGTAGTTGGACCTCTAAATCAAACTCGGTTTGTGCTAGCTCTTTGAAACTTGCAGAATAATGTAGTTCAAGTTCTATCGCTATGGTTTGTGTCCTATTGAAGAAGCCCCAAGCAGAGACTGACGAGAAACACTTTCATTGAAAGGGGTTGCCAAGCTTCCAAAAACTGTGAGATTCCTGAAATCTCAGCAAACATTTTTTCACCCAATCTTGATGATATTTCCATTTAATGATCACCCACCAATCCCACTTGGCTCACCAAATTTCGTTCTTCTAGGTTAAACCGTTCCTTTGCAGTAACCGTTTTCATGTTTAGGTTTCACTCTGTTTTCTCCTATATGGATACATGTCGTTGGAACTCTAAATCAAACACGGTTTGTGCTAGCTCTTTGAAACTTGGCAGAATAATGTAGCTTCAAGTTCTATCGCTATGGTTTGTGTCCTATTGAAGTAGCCCCAACCAGATACTGACGAGAAACACTTTCATTGAAAGGCGTTGCCAAGGTTCCAAAAAACTGCGAGTTTTCTGAAATCTCAGCAAACATTTTTTCACCCAATCTTGATGATACTTTCAGGTCATGATCAGTACACCAATCCCACTTGGCTCACCAAATTTCATTCTTCTAGGTTAAACTGTTCCTTTGCTGTAACCGTTTTCATGTTAAGGTTTCACTCTGTTTTCTCCTATATGGATACATGTAGTTGGAACTCTAAATCAAACACGGTGTGTGCTAGCTCTTTGAAACTTGGCACAATAATGTAGTTCCAAGTTGTATCGCTATGGTTTGTGTCCTGTTGAAGTAGCCCCAAGCCGAGACTGACGAGAATCACTTTCATTGAAAGGGGTTGCCAAGTTTCCAAAAAACTGCGAGTTTCCTGAAATCTCAGCAAACATTTTTTCACCCAATCTTGATGATACTTGCAGGTAGTGATCAGTACATGAATCCCACTTGGCACACCAAATTTCGTTCTTCTAGGTTAAACCGTTCCTTTGCAGTAACCATTTTCATGTTTAGGTTTCACTCTGCTTTCTCCTATATGGGTACATGCAGTTGGAACTCTAAATCACACACGGTTTGTGCTATCTCTTTGAAACTTGGCACAATAATGTAGTTCCAAGTTCTATCGCTATAGTTTGTGTCCTATTGAAGTAGCCCCAAGCAGAGACTGACGAGAATCATTTTCATTGAAAGGGGTTGCCAAGCTTCCAAAAACTACGAGTTTCCGGAAATCTTAGCAAACATTTTTTCAGCCAATCTTGATGATACTTGCAGGTAATGGTCATTACACCAATTGCACTTGTCTCACAAAATTTCGTTCTTCTAGGTTAAACCGTTCCTTTGCAGTAACCGTTTTCATGTTTAGGTTTCACTCTGTTTTCTCCTATATGGATACATGTAGTTGGAACTCTAAATCAAACTCGGTTTGTGCTAGCTCTTTGAAACTTGGGCAGAATAATGCAGTTTCAAGTTCTATCGCTATGGTTTGTGTCCTGTTGAAGTAGCCCCAAGCCGAGAATGACGAGAATCACTTTCATTGAAAGGGGTTGCCAAGCTTCCAAAAAACTGCGAGTTTCCTGAAATCTCAACAAACATTTTTTCACCCAATCTTGATGATACTTGCAGGTAGTGATCAGTACATGAATCCCACTTGGCACACCAAATTTCGTTCTTCTAGGTTAAACCGTTCCTTTGCAGTAACCTTTTTCATGTTTAGATTTCACTCTGTTTTCTCCTTTATGGATACATGTTGTTGGAACTCTAAATCAAACACGGTTTGTGCAAGCTCTTTGAAACTTGGCACAATAATGTAGTTTCAAGTTCTATCGCTATGGTTTGTGTCCTATTGAAGAAGCCCCAAGCAGAGACTGACGAGAATCACTTTCATTGAAAGGGGTTGCCAAGCTTCCAAAAACTGTGAGATTCCCGAAATCTAGCAAACATTTTTTCACCCAATCTTGATGATACTTCCAATTAATGATCAGTACAACAATCCCAATTGGCTAACCAAATTTCGTTCTTCTAGGTTAAACCGTTCCTTTGCAGAACCCGTTTTCATGTTTAGGTTTCACTCTGTTTTCTCCTATATGGATACATGTAGTTGGAATTCTAAATCAAACACGGTTTGTGCTAGCTCTTTGATACTTGCACAATAATGTAGTTTCAAGTTCTAACGCTATGGTTTGCGTCCTATTGAAGAAGCCCCAAGCAGAGACTGACGAGAATCACTTTTATTGAAAGGGGTTGCCAAGCTTCCAAAAACTGTGAGATTCTTGAAATCTCAGCAAACATTTTTGCACCCAATCTTGATGATACTTCCATTTAATGATCAGCCCACCAATCCCTCTTGGCTCACCAAATTTCGTTCTTCTAGGTTAAACCGTTCCTTTGCAGTAACCGTTTTCATGTTTAGGTTTCACTCTGTTTTCTCCTATATGGATACATGTAGTTGGAACTCTAAATCAAACACGGTTTGTGCTAGCTCTTTGAAACTTCGCACAATAATGTAGTTCCAAGTTCTATCGCTACAGTTTGTGTCCTATTGAAGTAGCCCCAAGCAGAGACTGACGAGAATCACTTTCATTGAATGGGGTTGCCAAGCTTCCAAAAACTACGAGTTTCCGGAAATCATAGCAAACATTTTTTCACCCAATCTTGATGATACTTCCATTTAATCATCAACCCACCAACCCCACTTGGCTCACCAAATTTCGTTCTTCTAGGTTAAACCGTTCCTTTGCAGTAACCGTTTTCATGTTTAGGTTTCACTCTGTTTTCTCCTATATGGATACATGTAGTTGGACCTCTAAATCAAACTCGGTTTGTGCTAGCTCTTTGAAACTTGCAGAATAATGTAGTTCAAGTTCTATCGCTATGGTTTGTGTCCTATTGAAGAAGCCCCAAGCAGAGACTGACGAGAAACACTTTCATTGAAAGGGGTTGCCAAGCTTCCAAAAACTGTGAGATTCCTGAAATCTCAGCAAACATTTTTACACCCAATCTTGATGATATTTCCATTTAATGATCACCCACCAATCCCACTTGGCTCACCAAATTTCGTTCTTCTAGGTTAAACCGTTCCTTTGCAGTAACCGTTTTCATGTTTAGGTTTCACTCTGTTTTCTCCTATATGAATACATGTAGTTGGAACTCTAAATCAAACACGGTTTGTTCTAGCTCTTTGAAACTTGGCACAATAAAGTAGTTCCAAGTTCTATCGCTATGGTTTGTGTCCTATCGAAGTAGTCCCAAGCAGAGACTGACGAGAATCACTTTCATTGAAAGGGGTTGCCAAGCTTCCAAAAAACTGCGAGTTTTCTGAAATCTCAGCAAACATTTTTTCACCCAATCTTGATGATACTTGCAGGTCATGATCAGTACACCAATCCCACTTGGCTCACCAAATTTCATTCTTGTAGGTTAAACTGTTCCTTTGCAGTAACCGTTTTCATGTTTAGGTTTCACTCTGTTTTCTCCTATATGGATACATGTAGTTGGAATTCTAAATCAAACACGGTTTGTGCTAGCTCTTTGATACTTGCACAATAATGTAGTTTCAAGTTCTATCGCTATGGTTTGTGTCCTATTGAAGAAGCCCCAAGCAGAGACTGACGAGAATCACTTTCATTGAAAGGGGTTCCCAAGCTTCCAAAAACTGTGAGATTCCTGAAATCTCAGCAAACAATTTTTCACCCAATCTTGATGATACTTCCATTTAATGATCAGCCCACCAATCCCACTTGGCTCACCAAATTTCGTTCTTCTAGGTTAAACTGTTCCTTTGCAGTAACCGTTTTCATGTTTAGATTTCACTCTATTTTCTCCTATATGGATACATGTAGTTGGAACTCTAAATCAAACACGGTTTGTGCTAGCTCTTTGAAACTTGGCACAATAATGTAGTTCCAAGTTCTATCGCTATAGTTTGTGTCCTATTGAAGTAGCCCCAAGCAGAGACTGACGAGAATCACTTTCATTGAAAGGGGTTGCCAAGCTTCCAAAAACTACGAGTTTCCGGAAATCTTAGCAAACATTTTTTCGCCCAATCTTGATGATACTTCCATTTAATCATCAACCCACCAACCCCACTAGGCTCACCAAATTTCGTTCTTCTAGGTTAAACCGTTCCTTTGCAGTAACCGTTTTCATGTTTAGGTTTCACTCTGTTTTCTCCTATATGGATACATGTAGTTGGAACTCTAAATCAAAAACGGTTTGTGCTAGCTCCTTGAAACATGGCACAATAATGTAGTTTCAAGTTCTATCGCTATGGTTTGTGTCCTATTGAAGAAGCCCCAAGCACAGACTGACGAGAAACACTTTCATTGAACGGGGTTGCCAAGCTTCCAAAAAACTGCGAGTTTCCTGAAAATTCAGCAAACATTTTTTTCACCCAATCTTGATGATACTTGCAGGTCATGATCCGTACATGAATCCCACTTGGCACACCAAATTTCGTTCTTCTAGGTTAAACCGTTCCTTTGCAGTAACCGTTTTCATGTTTAGGTTTCACTCTGTTTTCTCCTATATGAATACATGTAGTTGGAACTCTAAATCAAACACGGTTTGTTCTAGCTCTTTGAAACTTGGCACAATAAAGTAGTTCCAAGTTCTATCGCTATGGTTTGTGTCCTATCGAAGTAGCCCCAAGCAGAGACTGACGAGAATCACTTTCATTGAAAGGGGTTGCCAAGCTTCCAAAAAACTGCGAGTTTTCTGAAATCTCAGCAAACATTTTTTCACCCAATCTTGATGATACTTGCAGGTCATGATCAGGACACCAATCCCACTTGGCTCACCAAATTTCATTCTTCTAGGTTAAACTGTTCCTTTGCAGTAACCGTTTTCATGTTAAGGTTTCACTCTATTTTCTCCTATATGGATACATGTAGTTGGAACTCTAAATCAAACACGGTGTGTGCTAGCTCTTTGAAACTTGGCACAATAATGTAGTTCCAAGTTGTATCGCTATGGTTTGTGTCCTGTTGAAGTAGCCCCAAGCCGAGACTGACGAGAATCACTTTCATTGAAAGGGGTTGCCAAGCTTCCAAAAAACTGCGAGTTTCCTGAAATCTCAGCAAACATTTTTTCACCCAATCTTGATGATACTTGCAGGTAGTTATCAGTACATGAATCCCACTTGGCACACCAAATTTCGTTCTTCTTGGTTAAACCGTTCCTTTGCAGTAACCGTTTTCATGTTTAGGTTTCACTCTGTTTTCTCCTATATGGATACATGTAGTTGGATTTCTAAATCACACACGGTTTGTGCTAGCTCTTTGATACTTGCACAATAATGTAGTTCCAAGTTGTATCGCTATGGTTTGTGTCCTATTGAAGAAGCCCCAAGCAGAGACTGACGAGAATCACTTTCATTGAAAGGGGTTGCCAAGCTTCCAAAAACTGTGAGATTCCCGAAATCTAGCAAACATTTTTTCACCCAATCTTGATGATACTTCCAATTAATGATCAGTACAACAATCCCAATTGGCTAACCAAATTTCGTTCTTCTAGGTTAAACCGTTCCTTTGCAGAACCCGTTTTCATGTTTAGGTTTCACTCTGTTTTCTCCTATATGGATACATGTAGTTGGAACTCTAAATCAAACACGGTGTGTGCTAGCTCTTTGAAACTTGGCACAATAATGTAGTTCCAAGTTCTATCACTATAGTTTGTGTCCTATTTAAGTAGCGCCAAGCACAGACTGACGAGAATCACTTTCATTGAAAGTGGTTGCCAAGCTTCCAAAAAACTGCGAGTTTCCTGAAATCTCAGCAATCATTTTTTCACCCAATTTGATGATTCTTCCATTTTATGATCAGGCCACCAATACCACTTGGCTCACCAAATTTCGTTCTTCTAGGTAAAACCGTTCCTTTGCAGTAACCGTTTTCATGTTTAGGTTTCACTCTGTTTTCTCCTATATGGATACATGTAGTTGGAACTCTAAATCAAAAACGGTTTGTGATAGCTCCTTGAAACATGGCACAATAATGTAGTTTCAAGTTCTATCGCTATGGTTTTTGTCCTATTGAAGAAGCCCCAAGCAGAGACTGACGAGAAACACTTTCATTGAACGGGGTTGCCAAGCTTCCAAAAAATGTGAGATTCCTGAAATCTCAGCAAACATTTTTTCACCCAATCTTGATGATACATCCATTTAATGATCAGCCCACCAATCCCACTTGGCTCACCAAATTTCATTCTTCTAGGTTAAACCTTTCGTTTGCAGTAACAGTTTTCATGTTTAGGTTTCACTCTGTTTTCTCCTATATGGATACATGTAGTTGGAACTCTAAATCAAACACGGTGTGTGCTAGCTCTTTGAAACTTGGCACAATAATGTAGTTCCAAGTTCTATCGCTATAGTTTGTGTCCTATTGAAGTAGCCCCAAGCAGAGACTGACGAGAATCACTTTCTTTGAAAGGGGTTGCCAAGCTTCCAAAAACTACGAGTTTCCGGAAATCTTAGCAAACATTTTTTCACCCAATCTTGATGATACTTCCATTTAATCATCAACCCACCAACCCCACTTGGCTCACCAAATTTCGTTCTTCTAGGTTAAACCGTTCCTTTGCAGTAACCGTTTTCATGTTTAGGTTTCACTCTGTTTTCTCCTATATGGATACATGTAGTTGGAACTCTAAATCAAACACGGTTTGTGCTAGCTCTTTGAAACTTCGCACAATAATGTAGTTCCAAGTTCTATCGCTACAGTTTGTGTCCTATTGAAGTAGCCCCAAGCAGAGACTGACGAGAATCACTTTCATTGAATGGGGTTGCCAAGCTTCCAAAAACTACGAGTTTCCGGAAATCATAGCAAACATTTTTTCACCCAATCTTGATGATACTTCCATTTAATCATCAACCCACCAACCCCACTTGGCTCACCAAATTTCGTTCTTCTAGGTTAAACCGTTCCTTTGCAGTAACCGTTTTCATGTTTAGGTTTCACTCTGTTTTCTCCTATATGGATACATGTAGTTGGACCTCTAAATCAAACTCGGTTTGTGCTAGCTCTTTGAAACTTGCAGAATAATGTAGTTCAAGTTCTATCGCTATGGTTTGTGTCCTATTGAAGAAGCCCCAAGCAGAGACTGACGAGAAACACTTTCATTGAAAGGGGTTGCCAAGCTTCCAAAAACTGTGAGATTCCTGAAATCTCAGCAAACATTTTTTCACCCAATCTTGATGATATTTCCATTTAATGATCACCCACCAATCCCACTTGGCTCACCAAATTTCGTTCTTCTAGGTTAAACCGTTCCTTTGCAGTAACCGTTTTCATGTTTAGGTTTCACTCTGTTTTCTCCTATATGAATACATGTAGTTGGAACTCTAAATCAAACACGGTTTGTTCTAGCTCTTTGAAACTTGGCACAATAATGTAGTTCCAAGTTCTATCGCTATGGTTTGTGTCCTATCGAAGTAGCCCCAAGCAGAGACTGACGAGAATCACTTTCATTGAAAGGGGTTGCCAAGCTTCCAAAAAACTGCGAGTTTTCTGAAATCTCAGCAAACATTTTTTCACCCAATCTTGATGATACTTGCAGGTCATGATCAGTACACCAATCCCACTTGGCTCACCAAATTTCATTCTTCTAGGTTAAACTGTTCCTTTGCAGTAACCGTTTTCATGTTAAGGTTTCACTCTGTTTTCTCCTATATGGATACATGTAGTTGGAACTCTAAATCAAACACGGTGTGTGCTAGCTCTTTGAAACTTGGCACAATAATGTAGTTCCAAGTTGTATCGCTTTGGTTTGTGTCCTGTTGAAGTAGCCCCAAGCCGAGACTGACGAGAATCACTTTCATTGAAAGGGGTTGCCAAGCATCCAAAAAACTGCGAGTTTCCTGAAATCTCAGCAAACATTTTTTCACCCAATCTTGATGATACTTGCAGGTAGTTATCAGTACATGAATCCCACTTGGCACACCAAATTTCGTTCTTCTTGGTTAAACCGTTCCTTTGCAGTAACCGTTTTCATGTTTAGGTTTCACTCTGTTTTCTCCTATATGGATACATGTAGTTGGATCTCTAAATCACACACGGTTTGTGCTAGCTCTTTGATACTTGCACAATAATGTAGTTTCAAGTTCTATCGCTATGGTTTGTGTCCTATTGAAGAAGCCCCAAG
>NW_027553049.1:0-47848 GCF_045843805.1 Urocitellus parryii
AACCCCTTTCAATGTAAGTGATTCTTGTCAGTATCTGCTTGGGGCTACTTCAATAGGACACCAACCGTAGCGATAGAACTTGGAACTACATTATTGTGCCAAGTTTCAAAGAGCTAGCACAAACCGTCTTTGATTTAGAGTTCCAACTACATGTATCCATATAGGAGAAAACAGAGTGAAACATAAACATGAAAACGGTTACTGCAAAGGAACGGTTTAACCTAGAAGAACGAAATTTGGTGAGCCAAGTGGGATTGGTGTACTGATCATTACCTGCCAGTATCATAAAGATTTGGTGAAAAAATGTTTGCTGATATTTCAGGAAACTCGTAGTTTTTTGGAAGCTTGGCAACCCCTTTCAATGAAACTGATTCTCGTCAGTCTCTGCTTGGGGCTACTTCAATAGGACACCAACCGTAGCGATAGAACTTGGAACTACATTATTGTGCCAAGTTTCAAAGAGCTAGCACAAACCGTCTTTCATTTAGAGTTCCAACTACATGTATCCATATAGGAGAAAACAGAGTGAAACCTAAACATGAAAACGGTTACTGCAAAGGAACTGTTTAACCTAGAAGAACGAAATTTGGTGAGCCAAGTGGGATTGGTGTACTGATCATTACCTGCCAGTATCATCAAGATTGGGTGAAAAAATGTTTGCTGAGATTTCAGGAAACTCGTAGTTTTTTGGAAGCTTGGCAACCCCTTTCAATGAAAGTGATTCTCGTCAGTCTCTGCTTGGGGCTACTTCAATAGGACACCAACCATAGCGATAGAACTTGGAACTACATTATTGTGCCAAGTTTCAAAGAGCTAGCACAAACCCTGTTTGATTTAGAGTTCCAAATACATGTATCCATATAGGAGAAAACAGAGTGAAACATAAACATGAAAACGGTTACTGCAAAGGAACGGTTTAACCTAGAAGAACGAAACTTGGTGAGCCAAGTGGGATTGGAGTACTGATCATTACCTGCCAGTATCATCAAATTGGGTGAAAAAATGTTTGCTGAGGTTTCAGGAAACTCGTAGTTTTTTGGAAGCTTGGCAACCCCTTTCAATGAAAGTGATTCTTGTCAGTATCTGCTTGGGGCTACTTCAATAGGACACCAACCATAGCGATAGAACTTGGAACTACATTATTGTGCCAAGTTTCAAAGAGCTAGCACAAACCGTGTTTGATTTAGAGTTCCAAATACATGTATCCATATATGAGAAAACAGAGTGGAACCTAAACATGAAAACGGTTTCTGCAAAGGAACGGTTTAACCTAGAAGAACGAAATTTGGTGAGCCAAGTGGGATTGGTGTACTGATCATTATCGGCCAGCATCATCAAGATTGGGTGAAAAAATGTTTGCTGAGATTTCAGGAAACTCGTAGTTTTTTGGAAGCTTGGCAACCCCTTTCAATGAAAGTGATTCTCGTCAGTCTCTGCTTGGGGCTACTTCAATAGGACATCAACCATAGCGATAGAACTTGGAACTACATTATTGTGCCAAGTTTCAAAGAGCTAGCACAAACCGTGTTTGATTTAGAGTTCCAACTACATGTATCCATATAGGAGAAAACAGAGTGAAACCTAAACATGAAAACGGTTACTGCAAAGGAACGGTTTAACCTAGAAGAACGAAATTTGGTGAGCCAAGTGGGATTGGTGTACTGATCATTACCTGCCAGTATCATCAAGATTGGGTGAAAAAATGTTTGCTGATATTTCAGGAAACTCGTAGTTTTTTGAAAGCTTGGCAACCCCTTTCAATGAAAGTGATTCTCGTCAGTCTCTGCTTGGGGCTACTTCAATAGGACATCAACCATAGCGATAAAACTTGGAACTACATTATTGTGTCAAGTTTCAAAGAGCTAGCACAAACCGTGTTTAATTTAGAGTTCCAACTAAATGTATCCATATTGGAGGAAACAGAGTGAAACCTAAAGATGAAAACGGTTACTGCAAAGGAACGGTTTAACCTAGAAGAACGAAATTTGGTGAGCCAAGTGGGATTGGTGTACTGATCATTACCTGCCAGTATCATCAAGATTGGGTGAAAAAATGTATGCTGAGATTTCCGGAAACTCGTAGTTTTTTGGAAGCTTGGCAACCCCTTTCAATGAAAGAGATTCTCGTCAGTCTCTGCTTGGGGCTACTTCAATAGGACACAAACCATAGCGATAGAACTTGGAACTACATTATTGTGCCAAGTTTCAAAGAGCTAGCACAAACCGTGTTTGATTTAGAGTTCCAACTACATGTATCCATATAGGAGAAAACAGAGAGAAACCTAAACACGAAAACGGTTACTGCAAATGAACGGTTTAACCTAGAAGAACGAAATTTGGTGAGCCAAGTGGGATTGGTGTACTGATCATTACCTGCCAGTATCATCAAGATTTGGTGAAAAAATGTTTGCTGAGATTTCAGGAAACTCGTAGTTTTTTGGAAGCTTGGCAACCCCTTTCAATGAAACTGATTCTCGTCAGTCTCTGCTTGGGGCTACTTCAATAGGACACAAACCATAGCGATAGAACTTGGAACTACATTATTGTGCCAAGTTTCAAAGAGCTAGCACAAACCGTGTTTGATTTAGAGTTCCAACTACATGTATCCATATAGGAGAAAACAGAGTGAAACCTAAAAATGAAAACGGTTACTGCAAAGGAACGGTTTAACCTAGAAGAACGAAATTTGGTGAGCCAAGTGGGATTGGTATACTGATCATTACCTGCCAGTATCATCAAGATTGGGTGAAAAAATGTTTGGTGAGATTTCCGGAAACTCGTAGTTTTTTGGAAGCTTGGCAACCCCTTTCAATGAAAGTGATTCTCGTCAGTCTCTGCTTGGGGCTACTTCAATAGGACACAAACCATAGCGATAGAACTTGGAACTACATTATTGTGCCAAGTTTCAAAGAGCTAGCACAAACCGTGTTTGATTTAGAGTTCCAACTACATGTATCCATATAGGAGAAAACAGAGTGAAACCTAAACATGAAAACGGTTACTGCAAAGGAACGGTTTAACCTAGAAGAATGAAAGTTGGTGAGCCAAGTGGGATTGGTGTACTGATCATTACCTGCCAGTATCATCAAATTGGGTGAAAAAATGTTTGCTGAGGTTTCAGGAAACTCGTAGTTTTTTGGAAGCTTGGCAACCCCTTTCAATGAAAGTGATTCTCGTCAGTCTCTGCTTGGGGCTACTTCAATAGGACACAAACCATAGCGAAAGAACTTGGAACTACATTATTGTGCCAAGTTTCAAAGAGCTAGCACAAAGCGTGTTTCATTTAGAGTTCCAAATACATGTATCCATATAGGAGAAAACAGAGTAAAACCTAAACATGAAAACGGTTACTGCAAAGGAACGGTTTAACCTAGAAGAACGAAATTTGGTGAGCCAAGTGGGATTGGTGTACTTATCATTGGTGTCGTGATCATTACCTGCCAGTATCATCAAGATTGGGTGAAAAAATGTTTGCTGAGATTTCCGGAAACTCGTAGTTTTTTGGAAGCTTGGCAACCCCTTTCAATGAAAGTGATTCTCCTCAGTCTCTGCTTGGGGCTACTTCAATAGGACACCAACCATAGGTATAGAATTGGAAGTACATTATTATGCCAAGTTTCAATGAGCTAGCACAAACCGTGTTTGATTTAGAGTTCCAACTACATGTATCCATATATGAGAAAACAGAGTGAAACCTAAACATGAAAACGGTTACTGCAAAGGAACGTTTTAACCTAGAAGAACGAAATTTGGTGAGCCAAGTGGGATTGGTGTACTGATCATTACCTGCCAGTATCATCAAGTTTGGGTAAAAAATGTTTGCTGAGATTTCAGGAAACTCGTAGTTTTTTGGAAGCTTGGCAACCCCTTTCAATGAAAATGATTCTCCTCAGTCTCTGCTTCGGGCTACTTCAACAGGACACCAACCATAGCGATAGAACTTGGAACTACATTATTGTGCCAAGTTTCATAGAGCTAGCACAAACCGTGTTTGATTTAGTGTTCCAACTACATGTATCCATATAGGAGAAAACAGAGTGGAACCTAAACATGAAAACGGTTTCTGCAAAGGAACGGTTTAACCTAGAAGAACGAAATTTGGTGAGCCAAGTGGGATTGGTGTACTGATCATTATCGGCCAGCATCATCAAGATTGGGTGAAAAAATGTTTGCTGAGATTTCAGGAAACTCGTATTTTTTTGGAAGCTTGGCAACCCCTTTCAATGAAAGTGATTCTCGTCAGTCTCTGCTTGGGGCTACTTCAATAGGACACCAACCACAACGATAGAACTTGGAACTACATTATTGTGCCAAGTTTCAAAGAGCAAGCACAAACCCTGTTTGATTTAGAGTTCCAAATACATGTATCCATATAGGAGAAAACAGAGTGAAACATAAACATGAAAACGGTTACTGCAAAGGAACGGTTTAACCTAGAAGAACGAAACTTGGTGAGCCAAGTGGGATTGAAGTACTGATCATTACCTGCCAGTATCATCAAATTGGGTGAAAAAATGTTTGCTGAGGTTTCAGGAAACTCGTAGTTTTTTGGAAGGTTGGCAACCCCTTTCAATGTAAGTGATTCTTGTCAGTATCTGCTTGGGGCTACTTCAATAGGACACCAACCGTAGCGATAGAACTTGGAACTACATTATTGTGCCAAGTTTCAAAGAGCTAGCACAAACCGTCTTTGATTTAGAGTTCCAACTACATGTATCCATATAGGAGAAAACAGAGTGAAACATAAACATGAAAACGGTTACTGCAAAGGAACGGTTTAACCTAGAAGAACGAAATTTGGTGAGCCAAGTGGGATTGGTGTACTGATCATTACCTGCCAGTATCATAAAGATTTGGTGAAAAAATGTTTGCTGATATTTCAGGAAACTCGTAGTTTTTTGGAAGCTTGGCAACCCCTTTCAATGAAACTGATTCTCGTCAGTCTCTGCTTGGGGCTACTTCAATAGGACATCAACCGTAGCGATAGAACTTGGAACTACATTATTGTGCCAAGTTTCAAAGAGCTAGCACAAACCGTCTTTCATTTAGAGTTCCAACTACATGTATCCATATAGGAGAAAACAGAGTGAAACCTAAACATGAAAACGGTTACTGCAAAGGAACTGTTTAACCTAGAAGAACGAAATTTGGTGAGCCAAGTGGGATTGGTGTACTGATCATTACCTGCCAGTATCATCAAGATTGGGTGAAAAAATGTTTGCTGAGATTTCAGGAAACTCGTAGTTTTTTGGAAGCTTGGCAACCCCTTTCAATGAAAGTGATTCTCGTCAGTCTCTGCTTGGGGCTACTTCAATAGGACACCAACCATAGCGATAGAACTTGGAACTACATTATTGTGCCAAGTTTCAAAGAGCTAGCACAAACCCTGTTTGATTTAGAGTTCCAAATACATGTATCCATATAGGAGAAAACAGAGTGAAACATAAACATGAAAACGGTTACTGCAAAGGAACGGTTTAACCTAGAAGAACGAAACTTGGTGAGCCAAGTGGGATTGGAGTACTGATCATTACCTGCCAGTATCATCAAATTGGGTGAAAAAATGTTTGCTGAGGTTTCAGGAAACTCGTAGTTTTTTGGAAGCTTGGCAACCCCTTTCAATGAAAGTGATTCTTGTCAGTATCTGCTTGGGGCTACTTCAATAGGACACCAACCATAGCGATAGAACTTGGAACTACATTATTGTGCCAAGTTTCAAAGAGCTAGCACAAACCGTGTTTGATTTAGAGTTCCAAATACATGTATCCATATATGAGAAAACAGAGTGGAACCTAAACATGAAAACGGTTTCTGCAAAGGAACGGTTTAACCTAGAAGAACGAAATTTGGTGAGCCAAGTGGGATTGGTGTACTGATCATTATCGGCCAGCATCATCAAGATTGGGTGAAAAAATGTTTGCTGAGATTTCAGGAAACTCGTAGTTTTTTGGAAGCTTGGCAACCCCTTTCAATGAAAGTGATTCTCGTCAGTCTCTTGGGGCTGCTTCAATAGGACATCAACCATAGCGATAGAACTTGGAACTACATTATTGTGCCAAGTTTCAAAGAGCTAGCACAAACCGTGTTTGATTTAGAGTTCCAACTACATGTATCCATATAGGAGAAAACAGAGTGAAACCTAAACATGAAAACGGTTACTGCAAAGGAACGGTTTAACCTAGAAGAACGAAATTTGGTGAGCCAAGTGGGATTGGTGTACTGATCATTACCTGCCAGTATCATCAAGATTGGGTGAAAAAATGTTTGCTGATATTTCAGGAAACTCGTAGTTTTTTGAAAGCTTGGCAACCCCTTTCAATGAAAGTGATTCTCGTCAGTCTCTGCTTGGGGCTACTTCAATAGGACATCAACCATAGCGATAAAACTTGGAACTACATTATTGTGTCAAGTTTCAAAGAGCTAGCACAAACCGTGTTTAATTTAGAGTTCCAACTAAATGTATCCATATTGGAGGAAACAGAGTGAAACCTAAAGATGAAAACGGTTACTGCAAAGGAACGGTTTAACCTAGAAGAACGAAATTTGGTGAGCCAAGTGGGATTGGTGTACTGATCATTACCTGCCAGTATCATCAAGATTGGGTGAAAAAATGTATGCTGAGATTTCCGGAAACTCGTAGTTTTTTGGAAGCTTGGCAACCCCTTTCAATGAAAGAGATTCTCGTCAGTCTCTGCTTCGGGCTACTTCAATAGGACACAAACCATAGCGATAGAACTTGGAACTACATTATTGTGCCAAGTTTCAAAGAGCTAGCACAAACCGTGTTTGATTTAGAGTTCCAACTACATGTATCCATATAGGAGAAAACAGAGTGAAACCTAAAAATGAAAACGGTTACTGCAAAGGAACGGTTTAACCTAGAAGAACGAAATTTGGTGAGCCAAGTGGGATTGGTGTGCTGATCATTACCTGCCAGTATCATCAAGATTGGGTGAAAAAATGTTTGCTGAGATTTCCGGAAACTCGTACTTTTTTGGAAGCTTGGCAACCCCTTTCAATGAAAGTGATTCTCGTCAGTCTCTGCTTGGGGCTACTTCAATAGGACACAAACCATAGCGATAGAACTTGGAACTACATTATTGTGCCAAGTTTCAAAGAGGTAGCACAAACCGTGTTTGATTTAGAGTTCCAACTACATGTATCCATATAGGAGAAAACAGAGTGAAACCTAAACATGAAAACGGTTACTGCAGAGGAACGGTTTAACCTAGAAGAACGAAACTTGGTGAGCCAAGTGGGATTGGTGTACTGATCATTACCTGCCAGTATCATCAAATTGGGTGAAAAAATGTTTGCTGAGGTTTCAGGAAACTCATAGTTTTTTGGAAGCTTGGCAACCCCTTTCAATGAAAGTGATTCTCGTCAGTCTCTGCTTGGGGCTACTTCAATAGGACACAAACCATAGCGAAAGAACTTGGAACTACATTATTGTGCCAAGTTTCAAAGAGCTAGCACAAAGCGTGTTTCATTTAGAGTTCCAAATACATGTATCCATATAGGAGAAAACAGAGTAAAACCTAAACATGAAAACGGTTACTGCAAAGGAACGGTTTAACCTAGAAGAACGAAATTTGGTGAGATAAGTGGGATTGGTGTACTGATCATTACCTGCAAGTATCATCAAGATTGGGTAAAAAAAAAAATATTTGCTGAGATTTCAGGAAACTCGTAGTTTTTTGGAAGCTTGGCAACCCCTTTCAATGAAAGTGATTCTCGTCAGTCTCTGCTTGGGGCTACTTCAATAGGACACCAACCATAGCGATAGAACTTGGAACTACATTATTGTGACAAGTTTCAAAGAGCTAGCACAAACCCTGTTTGATTTAGAGTTCCAAATACATGTATCCATATAGGAGAAAACAGAGTGAAACATAAACATGAAAACGGTTACTGCAAAGGAACGGTTTAACCTAGAAGAACGAAACTTGGTGAGCCAAGTGGGATTGGAGTACTGATCATTACCTGCCAGTATCATCAAATTGGGTGAAAAAATGTTTGCTGAGGTTTCAGGAAACTCGTAGTTTTTTGGAAGCTTGGCAACCCCTTTCAATGAAAGTGATTCTTGTCAGTATCTGCTTGGGGCTACTTCAATAGGACACCAACCATAGCGATAGAACTTGGAACTACATTATTGTGCCAAGTTTCAAAGAGCTAGCAGAAACCGTGTTTGATTTAGAGTTCCAACTACATGTATCCATATAGGAGAAAACAGAGTGAAACTTAAACATAAAAACGGTTACTGCAAAGGAACGGTTTAACCTAGAAGAACGAAATTTTTGATCCAAGTGGGATTGGTGTCGTGATCATTACCTGCCAGTATCATCAAGATTGGGTGAAAAAATGTTTGCTGAGATTTCAAGAAACTCGTAAATTTGGGAAGCTTGGCAACCCCTTTCAATGAAAATGATTCTCCTCAGTCTCTGTTTCGGGCTACTTCAATAGGACACCAACCATAGCGATAGAACTTGGAACTAAATTATTGTGCCAAGTTTCAAAGAGCTAGCACAAACCGTGTTTGATTTAGAGTTCCAAATACATGTATCCATATATGAGAAAACAGAGTGGAACCTAAACATGAAAACGGTTTCTGCAAAGGAACGGTTTAACCTAGAAGAACGAAATTTGGTGAGCCAAGTGGGATTGGTGTACTGATCATTATTGGCCAGCATCATCAAGATTGGGTGAAAAAATGTTTGCTGAGATTTCAGGAAACTCGTAGTTTTTTGGAAGCTTGGCAACCCCTTTCAATGAAAGTGATTCTCGTCAGTCTCTGCTTGGGGCTACTTCAATAGGATATCAACCATCGCGATAGAACTTGGAACTACATTATTGTGCCAAGTTTCAAAGAGCTAGCACAAACCGTGTTTGATTTAGAGTTCCAACTACATGTATCCATATAGGAGAAAACAGAGTGAAACCTAAACATGAAAACGGTTACTGCAAAGGAACGGTTTAACCTAGAAGAACGAAATTTGGTGAGCCAAGTGGGATTCGTGTACTGATCATTACCTGCCAGTATCATCAAGATTGGGTGAAAAAATGTTTGCTGATATTTCAGGAAACTCGTAGTTTTTTGAAAGCTTGGCAACCCCTTTCAATGAAAGTGATTCTCGTCAGTCTCTGCTTGGGGCTACTTCAATAGGACATCAACCATAGCGATAAAACTTGGAACTACATTATTGTGCCAAGTTTCAAAGAGCTAGCACAAACCGTGTTTGATTTAGAGTTCCAACTAAATGTATCCATATTGGAGGAAACAGAGTGAAACCTAAAGATGAAAACGGTTACTGCAAAGGAACGGTTTAACCTAGAAGAACGAAATTTGGTGAGCCAAGTGGGATTGGTGTACTGATCATTACCTGCCAGTATCATCAAGATTGGGTGAAAAAATGTATGATGAGATTTCCGGAAACTCGTAGATTTTTGGAAGCTTGGCAACCCCTTTCAATGAAAGTGATTCTCGTCAGTCTCTGCTTGGGGCTACTTCAATAGGACACAAACCATAGCGATAGAACTTGGAACTACATTATTGTGCCAAGTTTCAAAGAGCTAGCACAAACCGTGTTTGATTTAGAGTTCCAACTACATGTATCCATATAGGAGAAAACAGAGTGAAACCTAAAAATGAAAACGGTTACTGCAAAGGAACGGTTTAACCTAGAAGAACGAAATTTGGTGAGCCAAGTGGGATTGGTGTACTGATCATTACCTGCCAGTATCATCAAGATTGGGTGAAAAAATGTTTGCTGAGATTTCCGGAAACTCGTAGTTTTTTGGAAGCTTGGCAACCCCTTTCAATGAAAGTGATTCTTGTCAGTCTCTGCTTGGGGCTACTTCAATAGGACACAAACCATAGCGATAGAACTTGGAACTACATTATTGTGCCAAGTTTCAAAGAGCTAGCACAAACCGTGTTTGATTTAGAGTTCCAACTACATGTATCCATATAGGAGAAAACAGAGTGAAACCTAAACATGAAAAGGGTTACTGCAAAGGAACGGTTTAACCTAGAAGAACGAAAGTTGGTGAGCCAAGTGGGATTGGTGTACTGATCATTACCTGCCAGTATCATCAAATTGGGTGAAAAAATGTTTGCTGAGGTTTCAGGAAACTCGTAGTTTTTTGGAAGCTTGGCAACCCCTTTCAATGAAAGTGATTCTCGTCAGTCTCTGCTTGGGGCTACTTCAATAGGACACAAACCATAGCGAAAGAACTTGGAACTACATTATTGTGCCAAGTTTCAAAGAGCTAGCACAAACCGTGTTTCATTTAGAGTTCCAAATACATGTATCCATATAGGAGAAAACAGAGTAAAACCTAAACATGAAAACGGTTACTGCAAAGGAACGGTTTAACCTAGAAGAACGAAATTTGGTGAGATAAGTGGGATTGGTGTACTGATCATTACCTGCAAGTATCATCAAGATTGGGTAAAAAAAAAAATATTTGCTGAGATTTCAGGAAACTCGTAGTTTTTTGGAAGCTTGGCAACCCCTTTCAATGAAAGTGATTCTCTTCAGTCTCTGCTTGGGGCTACTTCAATAGGACATCAACCATAGCGATAGAACTTGGAACTACATTATTGTGCCAAGTTTCAAAGAGCTAGCACAAACCGTGTTTGATTTAGAGTTCCAACTACTTGTATCCATATAGGAGAAAACAGGGTGAAACCTAAACATGAAAACGGTTACTGCAAAGGAACGGTTTAACCTTGAAGAACGAAATTTGGTGAGCCAAGTGGGATTGGTGTACTGATCATTACCTGCCAGTATCATCAAGATTGGGTGAAAAAATGTTTGCTGAGATTTCAGGAAACTCGTAGTTTTTTGGAAGCTTGGCAACCCCTTTCAATGAAAGTGATTCTCCTCAGTCTCTGCTTGGGGCTACTTCAATAGTACACCAACCATAGCTATAGAACTTGGAACTACATTATTGTGCCAAGTTTCAGAGAGCTAGCACAAACTGTGTTTGATTTAGAGTTCCAACTACATGTATCCATATATGAGAAAACAGAGTGAAACCTAAACATGAAAACGGTTACTGCAAAGGAACGGTTTAACCTAGAAGAACGAAATTTGGTGAGACAAGTGGGATTGGTGTACTGATCATTACCTGCGTGTATCATCAAGTTTGGGTAAAAAATGTTTGCTGAGATTTCAGGAAACTCGTAGTTTTTTGGAAGCTTGGCAACCCCTTTCAATGAAAGTGATTCTTGTCAGTATCTGCTTGGGCCTACTTCAATAGGACACCAACCATAGCGATAGAACTTGGAACTACATTATTGAGCCAAGTTTCAAAGAGCTAGCACAAACCGTGTTTGATTTAGAGTTCCAACTACATGTATCCATATAGGAGAAAACAGAGTGAAACTTAAACATGAAAACGGTTACTGCAAAGGAACGGTTTAACCTAGAAGAACGAAATTTGGTGAGCCAAGTGGGATTGGTGTACTGATCTTTATCGGCCAGCATCATCAAGATTGGGTGAAAAAATGTTTGCTGAGATTTCAGGAAACTCGTAGTTTTTTGGAAGCTTGGCAACCCCTTTCAATGAAAGTGATTCTCGTCAGTCTCTGCTTGGGGCTACTTCAATAGGACATCAACCATAGCGATAGAACTTGGAACTACATTATTGTGCCAAGTTTCAAAGAGCTAGCACAAACCGTGTTTGATTTAGAGTTCCAACTACATGTATCCATATAGGAGAAAACAGAGTGAAACCTAAACATGAAAACGGTTACTGCAAAGGAACGGTTTAACCTAGAAGAACGAAATTTTGTGAGCCAAGTGGGATTGGTGTACTGATCATTACCTGCCAGTATCATCAAGATTGGGTGAAAAAATGTTTGCTGATATTTCAGGAAACTCGTAGTTTTTTGGAAGCTTGGCAACCCCTTTCAATGAAAGTGATTCTCGTTAGTCTCTGCTTGGGGCTACTTCAATATTACACAAACCATAGCGATAGAACTTGGAACTACATTATTGTGCCAAGTTTCAAAGAGCTAGCACAAACCGTGTTTGATTTAGAGTTCCAACTACATGTATCCATATAGGAGAAAACAGAGTGAAACCTAAAAATGAAAACGGTTACTGCAAAGGAACGGTTTAACCTAGAAGAACGAAATTTGGTGAGCCAAGTGAGATTGGTGTACTGATCATTACCTGCCAGTATCATCAAGATTGGGTGAAAAAATGGTTGGTGAGATTTCCGGAATCTCGTAGTTTTTTGGAAGCTTGGCAACCCCTTTCAATGAAAGTGATTCTCCTCAGTCTCTGCTTGGGGCTACTTCAATAGGACACCAACCATAGGTATAGAATTGGAAGTACATTATTGTGCCAAGTTTCAATGAGCTAGCACAAACCGTGTTTGATTTAGAGTTCCAACTACATGTATCCATATATGAGAAAACAGAGTGAAACCTAAACATGAAAACGGTTACTGCAAAGGAACGGTTTAACCTAGAAGAACGAAATTTGGTGAGACAAGTGGGATTGGTGTACTGATCATTACCTGCGAGTATCATCAAGTTTGGGTAAAAAATGTTTGCTGAGATTTCAGGAAACTCGTAGTATTTTGGAAGCTTGGCAACCCCTTTCAATGAAAGTGATTCTCGTCAGTATCTGCTTGGGGCTACTTCAATAGGACACCAACCATAGCGATAGAACTTGGAACTACATTATTGTGCCAAGTTTCAAAGAGCTAGCACAAACCGTGTTTGATTCAGAGTTCCAAATACATGTATCCATATAGGAGAAAACAGAGTGAAACCTAAACATGAAAACGGTTACTGCAAAGGAACGGTTTAACCTAGAAGAACGAAATTTTTGATCCAAGTGGGATTGGTGTCGTGATCATTACCTGCCAGTATCATCAACATTGTTTGAAAAAATGTTTGCTGAGATTTCAAGAAACTCGTAGTTTTTTGGAAGCTTGGCAACCCCTTTCAATGAAAATGATTCTCCTCAGTCTCTGCTTCGGGCTACGTCAACAGGACACCAACCATAGCGATAAAACTTGGAACTACATTATTGTGCCAAGTTTCAAAGAGCTAGCACAAACCGTGTTTGATTTAGTGTTCCAACTACATGTATCCATATATGAGAAAACAGAGTGGAACCTAAACATGAAAACGGTTTCTGCAAAGGAACCGTTTAACCTAGAAGAACGAAATTTGGTGAGCCAAGTGGGATTGGTGTACTGATCATTATCGGCCAGCATTATCAAGATTGGGTGAAAAAATGTTTGCTGAGATTTCAGGAAACTCGTATTTTTTTGGAAGCTTGGCAACCCTTTTCAATTAAAGTGATTCTCGTCAGTCTCTGCTTGGGGCTACTTCGATAGGACACCAACCATAGCGATAAAACTTGGAACTACATTATTGTGCCAAGTTTCAAAGAGCTAGCACAAACCGTGTTTGATTTAGAGTTCCAACTACTTGTATCCATATAGGAGAAAACAGGGTGAAACCTAAACATGAAAACGGTTACTGCAAAGGAACGGTTTAACCTTGAAGAACGAAATTTGGTGAGCCAAGTGGGATTGGTGTACTGATCATTACCTGCCAGTATCATCAAGATTGGGTGAAAAAATGTTTGCTGAGATTTCAGGAAACTCGTAGTTTTTTGGAAGCTTGGCAACCCCTTTCAATGAAAGTGATTCTCCTCAGTCTCTGCTTGGGGCTACTTCAATATTACACCAACCATAGCGATAGAACTTGGAACTACATTATTGTGCCAAGTTTCAAAGAGCTAGCACAAACCGTGTTTGATTTAGAGTTCCAACTACATGTATCCATATATGAGAAAACAGAGTGAAACCTAAACATGAAAACGGTTACTGCAAAGGAACGGTTTAACCTAGAAGAACGAAATTTGGTGAGACAAGTGGGATTGGTGTACTGATCATTACCTGCGTGTATCATCAAGTTTGGGTAAAAAATGTTTGCTGAGATTTCAGGAAACTCGTAGTTTTTTGGAAGCTTGGCAACCCCTTTCAATGAAAGTGATTCTTGTCACTATCTGCTTGGGGCTACTTCAATAGTACACCAACCATAGCGATAGAACTTGGAACTACATTATTGAGCCAAGTTTCAAAGAGCTAGCACAAACCGTGTTTGATTTAGAGTTCCAACTACATGTATCCATATAGGAGAAAACAGAGTGAAAATTAAACATGAAAACGGTTACTGCAAAGGAACGGTTTAACCTAGAAGAACGAAATTTTTGATCCAAGTGGGATTGGTGTCGTGATCATTACCTGCCAGTATCATCAAGATTGGGTGAAAAAATGTTTGCTGAGATTTCAAGAAACTCATAAATTTGGGAAGCATGGCAACCCCTTTCAATGAAAATGATTCTCCTCAGTCTCTGCTTCGGGCTACTTCAATAGGACACCAACCATAGCGATAGAACTTGGAACTAAATTATTGTGCCAAGTTTCAAAGAGCTAGCACAAACCGTGTTTGATTTAGAGTTCCAAATACATGTATTCATATATGAGAAAACAGAGTGGAACCTAAACATGAAAACGGTTTCTGCAAAGGAACGGTTTAACCTAGAAGAACGAAATTTGGTGAGCCAAGTGGGATTGGTGTACTGATCTTTATCGGCCAGCATCATCAAGATTGGGTGAAAAAATGTTTGCTGAGATTTCAGGAAACTCGTAGTTTTTTGGAAGCTTGGCAACCCCTTTCAATGAAAGTGATTCTCGTCAGTCTCTGCTTGGGGCTACTTCAATAGGACATCAACCATAGCGATAGAACTTGGAACTACATTATTGTGCCAAGTTTCAAAGAGCTAGCACAAACCGTGTTTGATTTAGAGTTCCAACTACATGTATCCATATAGGAGAAAACAGAGTGAAACCTAAACATGAAAACGGTTACTGCAAAGGAACGGTTTAACCTAGAAGAACGAAATTTGGTGAGCCAAGTGGGATTGGTGTACTGATCATTACCTGCCAGTATCATCAAGATTGGGTGAAAAAATGTTTGCTGATATTTCAGGAAACTCGTAGTTTTTTGGAAGCTTGGCAACCCCTTTCAATGAAAGTGATTCTCGTTAGTTTCTGCTTGGGGCTACTTCAATAGGACATCAACCATAGCGATAGAACTTGGAACTACATTATTGTGCCAAGTTTCAAAGAGCTAGCACAAACCGTGTTTGATTTAGAGTTCCAAATAAATGTATCCATATTGGAGGAAACAGAGTGAAACCTAAAGATGAAAACGGTTACTGCAAAGGAACGGTTTAATCTAGAAGAACGAAATTTGGTGAGCCAAGTGGGATTGGTGTACTGATCATTACCTGCCAGTATCATCAAGATTGGGTGAAAAAATGTATGCTGAGATTTCCGGAAACTCGTAGTTTTTGGAAGCTTGGCAACCCCTTTCAATGAAAGAGATTCTCGTCAGTCTCTGCTTGGGGCTACTTCAATAGGACACAAACCATAGCGATAGAACTTGGAACTACATTATTGTGCCACGTTTCAAAGAGCTAGCACAAACCGTGTTTGATTTAGAGTTCCAACTACATGTATCCATATAGGAGAAAACAGAGAGAAACCTAAACACGAAAACGGTTACTGCAAATGAACGGTTTAACCTAGAAGAACGAAATTTGGTGAGCCAAGTGGGATTGGTGTACTGATCATTACCTGCCAGTATCATCAAGATTTGGTGAAAAAATATTTGCTGATATTTCAGGAAACTCGTAGTTTTTTGGAAGCTTGGCAACCCCTTTCAATGAAACTGATTCTCGTCAGTCTCTGCTTGGGGCTACTTCAATAGGACACAAACCACAGCGATAGAACTTGGAACTACATTATTGTGCCAAGTTTCAAAGAGCTAGCACAAACCGTGTTTGATTTAGAGTTCCAACTACATGTATCCATATAGGAGAAAACAGAGTGAAACCTAAAAATGAAAACGGTTACTGCAAAGGAACGGTTTAACCTAGAAGAACGAAATTTGGTGAGCCAAGTGGGATTGGTGTACTGATCATTGGTGTCGTGATCATTACCTGCCAGTATCATCAAGATTGGGTGAAAAAATGTTTGCTGAGATTTCCGGAAACTCGTAGTTTTTTGAAGCTTGGCAACCCCTTTCAATGAAAGTGATTCTCCTCAGTCTCTGCTTGGGGCTACTTCAATAGGACACCAACCATAGGTATAGAATTGGAAGTACATAATTGTGCCAAGTTTCAATGAGCTAGCACAAACCGTGTTTGATTTAGAGTTCCAACTACATGTATCCATATATGAGAAAACAGAGTGAAACCTAAACATGAAAACGGTTACTGCAAAGGAACGTTTTAACCTAGAAGAATGAAATTTGGTGAGACAAGTGGGATTGGAGTACTGATCATTACCTGCGAGTATCATCAAGTTTGGGTAAAAAATGTTTGCTGAGATTTCAGGAAACTCGTAGTATTTTGGAAGCTTGGCAACCCCTTTCAATGAAAGTGATTCTCGTCAGTATCTGCTTGGGGCTACTTCAATAGGACACCAACCATAGCGATAGAACTTGGAACTACATTATTGTGCCAAGTTTCAAAGAGCTAGCACAAACCGTGTTTGATTTAGAGTTCCAAATACATGTATCCATATAGGAGAAAACAGAGTGAAACCTAAACATGAAAACGGTTACTGCAACAGAACGGTTTAACCTAGAAGAACAAAATTTTGGATCCAAGTGGGATTGGTGTCGTGATCATTACCTGCCAGTATCATCAACATTGTTTGAAAAAATGTTTGCTGAGATTTCAAGAAACTCGTAGTTTTTTGGAAGCTTGGCAACCCCTTTCAATGAAAATGATTCTCCTCAGTCTCTGCTTCGGGCACGTCAACAGGACACCAACCATAGCGATAAAACTTGGAACTACATTATTGTGCCAAGTTTCAAAGAGCTAGCACAAACCGTGTTTGATTTAGTGTTCCAACTACATGTATCCATATATGAGAAAACAGAGTGGAACCTAAACATGAAAACGGTTTCTGCAAAGGAACGGTTTAACCTAGAAGAACGAAATTTGGTGAGACAAGTGGGATTGGTGTACTGATCATTATCGGCCAGCATCATCAAGATTGGGTGAAAAAATGTTTGCTGAGATTTCAGGAAACTCGTATTTTTTTGGAAGCTTGGCAACCCTTTTCAATTAAAGTGATTCTCGTCAGTCTCTGCTTGGGGCTACTTCGATAGGACACCAACCATAGCGATAAAACTTGGAACTACATTATTGTGCCAAGTTTCAAAGAGCTAGCACAAATCGTGTTTGATTTAGAGTTCCAACTACATGTATCCATATAGGAGAAAACAGAGTGAAACCTAAACATGAAAACGGTTACTGCAAAGGAACGGTTTAACCTAGAAGAACGAAACTTGGTGAGCCAAGTGGGATTGGTGTACTGATCATTACCTGCCAGATTCATCAAATTGGGTGAAAAAATGTTTGCTGAGATTTCCGGAAACTCGTAGTTTTTTGGAAGCTTGGCAACCCCTTTCAATGAAAGTGATTCTCGTCAGTCACTGCTTGGGGCTACTTCAATAGGACACAAACCATAGCGATACAACTTGGAACTACATTATTGTGCCAAGTTTCAAAGAGCTAGCACAAACCGTGTTTGCTTTAGAGTTCCAACTACATGTATCCATATAGGAGAAAACAGAGTGAAACCTAAACATGAAAAGGGTTACTGCAAAGGAACGGTTTAACCTAGAAGAATGAAATTTGGTGAGCCAAGTGGGATTGGTGTACTGATCATTACCTGCCAGTATCATAAAGATTTGGTGAAAAAATGTTTGCTGATATTTCAGGAAACTCGTAGTTTTTTGGAAGCTTGGCAACCCCTTTCAATGAAACTGATTCTCGTCAGTCTCTGCTTGGGGCTACTTCAATAGGACACCAACCGTAGCGATAGAACTTGGAACTACATTATTGTGCCAAGTTTCAAAGAGCTAGCACAAACCGTCTTTGATTTAGAGTTCCAACTACATGTATCCATATAGGAGAAAACAGAGTGAAACCTAAACATGAAAACGGTTACTGCAAAGGAACTGTTTAACCTAGAAGAACGAAATTTGGTGAGCCAAGTGGGATTGGTGTACTGATCATTACCTGCCAGTATCATCAAGATTGGGTGAAAAAATGTTTGCTGAGATTTCAGGAAACTCGTAGTTTTTTGGAAGCTTGGCAACCCCATCAATGAAAGTGATTCTCGTCAGTCTCTGCTTGGGGCTACTTCAATAGGACACCAACCATAGCGATAGAACTTGGAACTACATTATTGTGCCAAGTTTCAAAGAGCTAGCACAAACCGTGTTTGATTTAGAGTTCCAAATACATGTATCCATATAGGAGAAAACAGAGTTAAACATAAACATGAAAACGGTTACTGCAAAGGAACGGTTTAACCTAGAAGAACGAAACTTGGTGAGCCAAGTGGGATTGGTGTACTGATCATTACCTGCCAGTATCATCAAATTGGGTGAAAAAATGTTTGCTGAGGTTTCAGGAAACTCGTAGTTTTTTTGAAGCTTGGCAAACCCTTTCAATGGAAGTGATTCTCGTCAGTCTCTCCTTGGGGCTACTTGAATAGGACACAAACCATAGCGATAGAACTTGGAACTACATTATTGTGCCAAGTTTCAAAGAGCTAGCACAAACCGTGTTTGCTTTAGAGTTCCAACAACATGTATCCATATACCAGAAAACAGAGTGAAACCTAAACATGAAAACGGTTACTGCAAAGGAACGGTTTAACCTAGAAGAACGAAATTTGGTGAGCCAAGTGGGATTGGTGTACTGATCATTACCTGCCAGTATCATCAAGATTGGGTGAAAAAATGTTTGCTGAGATTTCAGGAAACTCGTAGTTTTTTGGAAGCTTGGCAACCCCTTTCAATGAAAGTGATTATCCTCAGTCTCTCCTTGGGGCTACTTCGATAGGACACCAACCATAGCTATAGAACTTGGAACTACATTATTGTGCCAAGTTTCAAAGAGCTAGCACAAACCGTGTTTGATTTAGAGTTCCAACTACTTGTATCCATATAGGAGAAAACAGATTGAAACCTAAACATGAAAACGGTTACTGCAAAGGAACGGTTTAACCTAGAAGAACGAAATTTGGTGAGCCAAGTGGGATTGGTGTCGTGATCATTACCGGCCAGTATCATCAAGATTGGGCGAAAAAATGTTTGCTGAGATTTCAGGATACTCGTAGTTTTTTGGAAGCTTGGCAACCCCTTTCAATGAAAGTGATTCTCGTCAGTCTCTGATTGGGGCTACTTCAATAGGACACCAACCATAGTGATAGAACTTGGAACTACATTATTGTGCCAAGTTTCAAAGAGCTAGCACAAACCGTGTTTGATTTAGAGTTCCAACTACATGTATCCATATAGGAGAAAACAGAGTGAAACCTAAACATGAAAACGGTTACTGCAAACGAACGGTTTAATCTAGAAGAACAAAATTTGGTGAGCCAAGTGGGATCGGTGTACTGATCATTACCTGCTAGTATCATCAAGATTGGGTGAAAAAATGTTTGCTGAGATTTCAGGAAACTCGTAGTTTTTTGGAAGCTTGGCAACCCCTTTCAATGAAAGTGATTCTTGTCAGTCTCTGCTTGGGGCTACTTCAATAGGACACAAACCATAGCGATAGAACTTGGAACTACATTATTGTGCCAAGTTTCAAAGAGCTAGCACAAACCGTGCTTGATTTTGAGTTCCAAATACATGTATCCATATAGGAGAAAACAGAGTGAAACCTAAACATGAAAATAGTTACTGCAAAGGAACGGTTTAACCTAGAAGAACGAAATTTGGTGAGACAAGTGGGATTGGTGTACTGATCATTACCTGCCAGTATCATCAAGATTTGGTGAAAAAATGTTTGCTGATATTTCAGGAAACTCGTAGTTTTTTGGAAGCTTGGCAACCCCTTTCAATGAAAGTGATTCTCGTCAGTCTCTGCTTGGGGCTACTTCAATAGGACATCAACCATAGCGATAGAACTTGGAACTACATTATTGTGCCAAGTTTCAAAGAGCTAGCACAAACCGTGTTTGCTTTAGAGTTCCAACTACATGTATCCATATAGGAGAAAACAGAGTGAAACCTAAACATGAAAACGGTTCCTGCAAAGGAACGGTTTAACCTAGAAAAACGAAATTTGGTGAGCCAAGTGGGATTGGTGTCATGATCATTACCTGGCAGTATCATCAAGATTGGGTGAAAAAATGTTTGCTGAGATTTCCGGAAACTCGTAGTTTTTTGGAAGCTTGGCAACCCCTTTAAATGAAAGTGATTCTCGTCAGTCTCTGCTTGGGGCTACTTCAATAGGACACCAACCATAGCGATAGAACTTGGAACTACATTATTGTGCCAAGTTTCAAAGAGCTAGCACAAACCGTGTTTGATTTAGAGTTCCAACTACGTGTATCCATATAGGAGAAAACAGAGAGAAACCTAAACATGAAAACGGTTACTGCAAAGGAACGGTTTAACCTAGAAGAACGAAATTTGGTGAGCCAAGTGGGATTGGTGTACTGATAATTACCTGCCAGAATCATCAAGATTGGGCGAAAAAATGTTTGCTGACATTTCATGAAACTCGTAGTTTTTTGGAAGCTTGGCAACCCCTTTCAATGAATGTGATTCTCGTCAGTCTCTGCTTGGGGCTACTTCAATAGGACACCAACCATAGCGATAGAACTTGGAACTACATTATTGTGCCAAGTTTCAAAGAGCTAGCACAAACAGTGTTTGATTTAGAGTTCCAACAACATGTATCCATATAGGAGAAAACAGAGTGAAACCTAAACATGAAAACGGTTACTGCAAAGGAACGGTTTAACCTAGAAGAAACGAAATTTGGTGAGCCAAGTGGGATTGGTGTACTGATCATTACCTGCCAGTATCATCAAGATTGGGTGAAAAAATGTTTGCTGAGTTTTCAGGAAACTCGTAGTTTTTTGGAAGCTTGGCAACCCCTTTCAATGAACGTGATTCTCGTCAGTCTCTGCTTGGGGCTACTTCAATATGACACCAACCATAGCGATAGAACTTGGAACTACATTATTGTGCCAAGTTTCAAAGAGCTAGCACAAACCGTGTTTGATTTAGAGTTCCAACTACGTGTATCCATATAGGAGAAAACAGAGTGAAACCTAAACATGAAAACGGTTACTGCAAAGGAACGGTTTAACCTAGAAGAACGAAATTTGGTGAGACAAGTGGGATTTGTGTACTGATCAATACCTGCCAGTATCATCAAGTTTGGGTGAAAAAATGTTTGCTGAGATTTCAGGAAACTCGTAGTTTTTTGGAAGCTTGGCAACCCCTTTCAATGAAAGTGATTCTCGTCAGTCTCTGCTTGGGGCTACTTCAATAGGACATCAACCATAGCGATAGAACTTGGAACTACACTATTGTGCCAAGTTTCAAAGAGCTAGCACAAACCGTGTTTGATTTAGAGTTCCAACTACATGTATCCATATAGGAAAAAACAGAGTGAAACCTAAACATGAAAACGGTTACTACAAAGGAACGGTTTAACCTAGAAGAAAGAAATTTGGTGAGCCAAGTGGGATTGGTGTACTGATCATTACTTGCCAGTATCATCTAGATTGGGTTAAAAAATGTTTGCTGAGATTTCAGGAAATTCGTAGTTTTTTGGAAGCTTGGCAACCCCTTTCAAGGAAAGTGATTCTTGTCAGTCTCTGCTTGGGGCTACTTCAATAGGACACCAATCATAGCGATAGAACTTGGAACTGCAATATTGTGCCAAGTTTCAAAGAGCTAGCACAAACCGTGTTTGATTTAGAGTTCCAACTACATGTATCCATATAAGAGAAAACAGAGTGAAACCTAAACATGAAAACGGTTACTGCAAAGGAACGGTTTAACCTAGAAGAATGAAATTTGGTGAGACAAGTATGATTGGTGTACTGATCATTACCTGCAAGTATCATCAAGATTGGGTGAAAAAATATTTGCTGAGATTTCAGGAAACTCGTAGTTTTTTGGAAGCTTGGCAAACCCTTTCAATGAAAGTGATTCTCGTCAGTCTCTGCTTGGGGCTACTTCAATAGGACATCAACCATAGCGATAGAACTTGGAACTACATTATTGTGCCAAGTTTCAAAGAGCTAGCAGAAATCGTGTTTGATTTAGAGTTCCAACTACATGTATCCATATAGGAGAAAACAGAGTGAAACCTAAACATGAAAACGGTTACTGCAAAGGAACGGTTTAACCTAGAAGAACGAAATTTGGTGAGCCAAGTGGGATTGGTGTACTGATCATTACCTGCCAGTATCATCAAGATTGGGTGAAAAAATGTGTGCTGAGATTTCAGGAAACTCGTAGTTTTTTGGAAGCTTGGCAACCCCTTTCAATGAAAGTGATTCTCCTCAGTCTCTGCTTGGGGCTACTTCGATAGGACACCAACCATAGCTATAGAACTTGGAACTACATTATTGTGCCAAGTTTCAAAGAGCTAGCACAAACCGTGTTTGCTTTAGAGTTCCAACTACATGTATCCATATAGGAGAAAACAGAGTGAAACCTAAACAAGAAAACGGTTACTGCAAAGGAACGGTTTAACCTAGAAGAACGAAATTTGGTGAGCCAAGTGGGATTGGTGTACTGATCATTACCTGCCAGTATCATCAAGATTGGGTGAAAAAATGTTTGCTGAGTTTTCAGGAAACTCGTAGTTTTTTGGAAGCTTGGCAACCCCTTTCAATGAAAGTGATTCTCGTCAGTCTCTGCTTGGGGCTACTTCAATAGGACACCAACCATAGTGATAGAACTTGGAACTACATTATTGTGCCAAGTTTCAAAGAGCTAGCACAAACCGTGTTTGCTTTAGAGTTCCAACTACATGTATCCATATAGGAGAAAACAGAGTGAAACCTAAACAAGAAAACGGTTACTGCAAAGGAACGGTTTAACCTAGAAGAACGAAATTTGGTGAGCCAAGTGGGATTGGTGTACTGATCATTACCTGCCAGTATCATCAAGATTGGGTGAAAAAATGTTTGCTGAGTTTTCAGGAAACTCGTAGTTTTTTGGAAGCTTGGCAACCCCTTTCAATGAAAGTGATTCTCGTCAGTCTCTGCTTGGGGCTACTTCAATAGGACACCAACCATAGTGATAGAACTTGGAACTACATTATTGTGCCAAGTTTCAAAGAGCTAGCACAAACCGTGTTTGATTTAGAGTTCCAACTACATGTATCCATATAGGAGAAAACAGAGTGAAACCTAAACATGAAAACGGTTACTGCAAAGGAACGGTTTAACCTAGAAGAACGAAATTTGGTGAGCCAAGTGGGATTGGTGTACTGATCATTACCTGCCAGAATCATCAAGATTGGGCGAAAAAATGTTTGCTGACATTTCATGAAACTCGTAGTTTTTTGGAAGCTTGGCAACCCCTTTCAATGAATGTGATTCTCGTCAGTCTCTGCTTGGGGCTACTTCAATAGGACACCAACCATAGCGATAGAACTTGGAACTACATTATTGTGCCAAGTTTCAAAGAGCTAGCACAAACCGTGTTTGATTTAGAGTTCCAACTACATGTATCCATATAGGAGAAAACAGAGTGAAACGTAAACATGAAAACGGTTATTGCAAAGGAACGGTTTAACCTAGAAGAACGAAATTTGGTGAGCCAAGTGGGATTGGTGTACTGATCATTACCTGCCAGTATCATCAAGATTTGTTGAAAAAATGTTTGCTGAGTTTTCAGGAAACTCGTAGTTTTTTGGAAGCTTGGCAACCCCTTTCAATGAACGTGATTCTCGTCAGTCTCTGCTTGGGGCTACTTCAATAGGACACCAACCATAGCGATAGAACTTGGAACTACATTATTGTGCCAAGTTTCAAAGAGCTAGCACAAACCGTGTTTGATTTAGAGTTCCAACTACTTGTATCCATATAGGAGAAAACAGAGTGAAACCTAAACATGAAAACGGTTACTACAAAGGAACGGTTTAACCTAGAAGAAAGAAATTTGGTGAGCCAAGTGGGATTGGTGTACTGATCATTACCTGCCAGTATCATCAAGATTGGGTGAAAAAATGTTTGCTGAGATTTCAGGAAACTCGTAGTTTTTTGGAAGCTTGGCAATCCCTTTCAATGAAAGTGATTCTCGTCAGTCTCTGCTTGGGGCTACTTCAATAGGACACCAACCATAGCGATAGAACTTGGAACTACATTATTGTGCCAAGTTTCAAAGAGCTAGCACAAACCGTGTTTGATTTAGAGTTCCAACTACATGTATCCATATAGGAGAAAACAGAGTGAAACCTAAACATGAAAACGGTTACTGCAAAGGAACGGTTTAACCTAGAAGAATGAAATTTGGTGAGCCAAGTGGGATTGGTGTACTGATCATTACCTGCCAGTATCATCAAGATTGGGTGAAAAAATGTTTGCTGAGATTTCAGGAAACTCGTAGTTTTTTGGAAGCTTGGCAAACCCCTTTCAAGGAAAGTGATTCTCGTCAGTCTCTGCTTGGGGCTACTTCAATAGGACACCAATCATAGCGATAGAACTTGGAACTGCAATATTGTGCCAAGTTTCAAGGAGCTAGCACAAACCGTGTTTGATTTAGAGTTCCAAATACATGTATCCATATAGGAGAAAACAGAGTGAAACCTAAACATGAAAACGGTTACTGCAAAGGAACGGTTTAACCTAGAAAAAATGAAATTTGGTGAGACAAGTGGGAATGGTGTACTGATCATTACCTGCAAGTATCATCAAGATTGGGTGAAAAAATATTTGCTGAGATTTCAGGAAACTCGTAGTTTTTTGGAAGCTTGGCAAACCCTTTCAATGAAAGTGATTCTCGTCAGTCTCTGCTTGGGGCTACTTCAATAGGTCATCAACCATAGCGATAGAACTTGGAACTACATTATTGTGCCAAGTTTCAAAGAGCTAGCAGAAACCGTGTTTGATTTAGAGTTCCAACTACATGTATCCATATTGGAGAAAACAGAGTGAAACCTAAACATGAAAACGGTTACTGCAAAGGAACGGTTTAACCTAGAAGAACAAAATTTGGTGAGCCAAGTGGGATTGGTGTACTGATCATTACCTGCCAGTATCATCAAGATTGGGTGAAAAAATGTGTGCTGAGATTTCAGGAAACTCGTAGTTTTTTGGAAGCTTGGCAACCCCTTTCAATGAAAGTGATTCTCCTCAGTCTCTGCTTGGGGCTACTTCGATAGGACACCAACCATAGCTATAGAACTTGGAACTACATTATTGTGCCAAGTTTCAAAGAGCTAGGACAAACCGTGTTTGATTTAGAGTTCCAACTACATGTATCCATATAGGAGAAAACAGAGTGAAACCTAAACAGGAAAACGGTTACTGCAAAGGAACGGTTTAACCTAGAAGAACGAAATTTGGTGAGCCAAGTGGGATTGGTGTACTCATCATTACCTGCCAGTATCATCAAGATTGGGTGAAAAAATTTTTGCTGAGTTTTCAGGAAACTCGTAGTTTTTTGGAAGCTTGGCAACCACTTTCAATGAAAGTGATTCTCCTCAGTCTCTGCTTGGGGCTACTTCAATAGGACACCAACCATAGCGATAGAACTTGGAACTACATTATTGTGCCAAGTTTCAAAGAGCTAGCACAAACCGTGTTTGATTTAGAGTTCCAACTATTGTATCCATATAGGAGAAAACAGAGTGAAACCTAAACATGAAAACGGTTACTGCAAAGGAACGGTTTAACCTAGAAGAACGAAATTTGGTGAGCCAAGTGGGATTGGTGTACTGATCATTACCTGCCAGTATCATCAAGATTGGGTGAAAAAATGTTTGCTGAGATTTCAGGAAACTCGTAGTTTTTTGGAAGCTTGGCAACCCCTTTCAATGAAAGTGATTCTCGTCAGTCTCTGCTTGGGGCTACTTCAATAGGACACCAACCATAGCGATAGAACTTGGAACTACATTATTGTGCCAAGTTTCAAAGTGCTAGCACAAACCGTGTTTGATTTAGAGTTCCAACTACATGTATCCATATAGGAGAAAACAGAGTGAAACCTAAACATGAAAACGGTTACTGCAAAGGAACGGTTTAACCTAGAAGAACGAAATATGGTGAGCCAAGTGGGATTGGTGTACTGATCATTACCTGGCAGTATCATCAAGATTGGGTGAAAAAATGTGTGCTGAGATTTCAGGAAACTCGTAGTTTTTTGGAAGCTTGGCAACCCCTTTCAATGAAAGTCATTCTCCTCAGTCTCTGCTTGGGGCTACTTCGATAGGACACCAACCATAGCTATAGAACTTGGAAATACATTATTGTGCCAAGTTTCAAAGAGCTAGCACAAACCGTGTTTGATTTAGAGTTCCAACTACATGGATCCATATAGGAGAAAACAGAGTGAAACCTAAACATGAAAACGGAAACTGCAAAGGAACGGTTTAACCTAGAAGAACGAAATTTGGTGAGCCAAGTGGGAATGGTGTACTGATCATTACCTGCCAGTATCATCAAGATTGGGCGAGAAAATGTTTGCTGAGTTTTCAGGAAACTCGTAGTTTTTTGGAAGCTTGGCAACCCCTTTCAATGAAAGTGATTCTCGTCAGTCTCTGCTTGGGGCTACTTCAATAGGACACCAACCGTAACGATAGAACTTGGAACTACATTATTGTGCAACGTTTCAAAGTGCTAGCAGAAACCGTGTTTGATTTAGAGTTCTAACTACATGTATCCATATAGGAGAAAACAGAGTGAAACCTAAACATGAAAACGGTTACTGCAAAGGAACGGTTTAACCTAGAAACCGAAATTTCGTGAGCCAAGTGGGATTGGTGTACTGATCATTACCTGCCAGTATCATCAAGATTGGGTGAAAAAATGTTTGCTGAGATTTCAGGAAACTCGTATTTTTTTTGGAAGCTTGGCAAACCCTTTCAATGAAAGTGATTCTCGTCAGTCTCTGCTTGGGGCTACTTCCATTGGACACAAACCATAGCGATAGAACATGGAACTACATTATTGTGCCAAGTTTCAAAGAGGAGCACAAACCGTGTTTGATTTAGAGTTCCAACTACATGTATCCATATAGGAGAAAACAGAGTGAAACCTAAACATGAAAACGTTTACTGCAAAGGAACGGTTTAACCTAGAAGAACGAAATTTGGTGAGCCAAGTGGGATTGGTGTACTGATCATTACCTGACAGTATCATCAAGATTGGGTGAAAAAATGTTTGCTGAGATTTCAGGAAACTCGTAGTTTTTTGGAAGCTTGGCAACCCCTTTCAATGAAAGTCATTCTCCTCAGTCTCTGCTTGGGGCTACTTCGATAGGACACCAACCATAGCTATAGAACTTGGAAATACATTATTGTGCCAAGTTTCAAAGAGCTAGCACAAACCGTGTTTGATTTAGAGTTCCAACTACATGTATCCATATAGGAGAAAACAGAGTGAAACCTAAACATGAAAACGGTTACTGCAAAGGAACGGTTTAACCTAGAAACCGAAATTTCGTGAGCCAAGTGGGATTGGTGTACTGATCATTACCTGCCAGTATCATCAAGATTGGGTGAAAAAATGTTTGCTGAGATTTCAGGAAACTCGTAGTTTTTGGAAGCTTGGCAACCCCTTTCAATGAAAGTGATTCTCGTCAGTCTCTGCTTGGGGCTACTTCAATAGGACACCAACCGTACCGATAGAACTTGGAACTACATTATTGTGCCAAGTTTCAAAGAGCTAGCACAAACCGTGTTTGCTTTAGAGTTCCAACTACATGTATCTATATAACAGAAAACAGAGTGAAACCTAAACATGAAAACGGTTCCTGCAAAGGAACGGTTTAACGTAGAAAAACGAAATTTGGTGAGCCAAGTGCGATCGGTGTACTGATCATTAACTGCCAGTATCATCAAGATTGGGTTAAAAAATATTTGCTGAGATTTCAGGAAACTCGTAGTTTTTTGGAAGCTTGGCAACCCCTTTCAATGAAAGTGATTCTCGTCAGTCTCTGCTTGGGGCTACTTCAATAGGACACCAACCATAGCGATAGAACATGGAACTGCAATATTGTGCCAAGTTTCAAAGAGCTAGCAAAAAACCGTGTTTTGATTTAGAGTTCCAACTACATGTATCCATATAGAAGAAAACAGAGTGAAACCTAAACATGAAAACGGTTACTGCAAAGGAACGGTTTAACCTAGAAGAATGAAATTTGGTGAGACAAGTGTGATTGGTGTACTGATCATTACCTGCAAGTATCATCAAGATTGGGTGAAAAAATATTTGCTGAGATTTCAGGAAACTCGTAGTTTTTTGGAAGCTTGGCAACCCCTTTCAATGAAAGTGATTCTCGTCAGTCTCTGCTTGGGGCTACTTCAATAGGACATCAACCATAGCGATAGAACTTGGAACTACATTATTGTGCCAAGTTTCAAAGAGCTAGCACAAACCGTGTTTGATTTAGAGTTCCAACTACATGTATCCATATAGGAGAAAACAGAGTGAAACCTAAACATGAAAACGGTTACTGCAATGGAACGGTTTAACCTAGAAGAAAGAAATTTGGTGAGCCAAGTGGGATTGGTGTACTGATCATTACCTGCCAGTATCATCAAGATTGGGCGAAAAAATGTTTGATGAGATTTCAGGAAATTCGTAGTTTTTTGGAAGCTCGGCAACCCCTTTCAATGAAAGTGATTCTCGTCAGTCTCTGCTTGGTGCTACTTCAATAGGACACCAATCATAGCGATAGAACATGGAACTACATTATTGTGCCAAGTTTCAAAGGGCTAGCACAAACTGTTTTTGATTTAGAGTTCCAACTACATGTATCCATATAGGAGAAAACAGAGTGAAACCTAAACATGAAAACGGTTACTGCTACGGAACGGTTTAACCTAGAAGAATGAAATTTGGTGAGACAAGTGGGATTGGTGTACTGATCATTACCTGCAAGTATCATCAAGATTGGGTGAACAAATATTTGCTGAAATTTCAGGAAACTCGTAGTTCTTTGGAAGCTTGGCAACCCCTTTCAATGAAAGTGATTCTCGTCAGTCTCTGCTTGGGGCTACTTTGATAGGACACCAATCATAGCGATAGAACTTGGAACTACATTATTGTGCCATGTTTCAAAGAGCTAGCACAAACCGTGTTTGGTTTAGAGTTCCAACTACGTGTATCCATATAGGAGAAAACAGAGTGAAACCTAAACATGAAAACGGTTACTGCAATGGAACGGTTTAACCTAGAAGAACGAAATTTGGTGAGCCAAGTGGGATTGGTGTACTGATCATTACCTGTCAGTATCATCAAATTGGGTGAAAAAATGTTTGCTGAGGTTTCAGGAAACTCGTAGTTTTTTGGAAGCTTGGCAACCCCTTTCAATGAAAGTGATTCTCGTCAGTCTCTGCTTGGGGCTACTTCAATAGGACACCAACCATAGCGATAGAACTTGGAACTACATTATTGTGCCAAGTTTCAAAGAGCTCGCACAAACCGTGTTTGATTTAGAGTTCCAACTACATGTATCCATATAGGAGAAAACAGAGTGAAATCTAAACATGAAAACGGTTACTGCAAAGGAACGGTTTAACCTAGAAGAATGAAATTTGGTGAGACAAGTGGGATTGGTGTACTGATCATTACCTGCCAGTATCATCAAGATTGGGTGAAAAAATATTTGCTGAGATTTCAGGAAATCGTAGTTTTTTGGAAGCTTGGCAACCCCTTTCAATGAAAGTGATTCTCGTCAGTCTCTGCTTGGGGCTACTTCAATAGGACATCAACCATAGCGATAGAACTTAGAACTACATTATTGTGCCAAGTTTCAAAGAGCTAGCACAAACCGTGTTTGATTTAGAGTTCCAACTACATGTATCCATATAGGAGAAAACAGAGTGAAACCTAAACATGAAAACGGTTACTGCAAAGGAACGGTTTAACCTAGAAGAACGAAATTTGGTGAGCCAAGTGGGATTGGTGTACTGATCATTACCTGACAGTATCATCAAGATTGGGTGAAAAAATGTTTGCTGAGATTTCAGGAAACTCGTAGTTTTTTGGAAGCTTGGCAACCCCTTTCAATGAAAGTCATTCTCCTCAGTCTCTGCTTGGGGCTACTTCGATAGGACACCAACCATAGCTATAGAACTTGGAAATACATTATTGTGCCAAGTTTCAAAGAGCTAGCACAAACCGTGTTTGATTTAGAGTTCCAACTACATGTATCCATATAGGAGAAAACAGAGTGAAACCTAAACATGAAAACGGAAACTGCAAAGGAACGGTTTAACCTAGAAGAACGAAATTTGGTGAGCCAAGTGGGAATGGTGTACTGATCATTACCTGCCAGTATCATCAAGATTGGGCGAGAAAATGTTTGCTGAGTTTTCAGGAAACTCGTAGTTTTTTGGAAGCTTGGCAACCCCTTTCAATGAAAGTGATTCTCGTCAGTCTCTGCTTGGGGCTACTTCAATAGGACACCAACCGTAACGATAGAACTTGGAACTACATTATTGTGCAACGTTTCAAAGTGCTAGCAGAAACCGTGTTTGATTTAGAGTTCCAACTACATGTATCCATATAGGAGAAAACAGAGTGAAACCTAAACATGAAAACGGTTACTGCAAAGGAACGGTTTAACCTAGAAACCGAAATTTCGTGAGCCAAGTGGGATTGGTGTACTGATCATTACCTGCCAGTATCATCAAGATTGGGTGAAAAAAATGTTTGCTGAGATTTGCTGAGATTTCAGGAAACTCGTATTTTTTTGGAAGCTTGGCAACCCCTTTCAATGAAAGTGATTCTCGTCAGTCTCTGCTTGGGGCTACTTCCATTGGACACAAACCATAGCGATAGAACATGGAACTACATTATTGTGCCAAGTTTCAAAGAGGAGCACAAACCGTGTTTGATTTAGAGTTCCAACTACATGTATCCATATAGGAGAAAACAGAGTGAAACCTAAACATGAAAACGTTTACTGCAAAGGAACGGTTTAACCTAGAAGAACGAAATTTGGTGAGCCAAGTGGGATTGGTGTACTGATCATTACCTGACAGTATCATCAAGATTGGGTGAAAAAATGTTTGCTGAGATTTCAGGAAACTCGTAGTTTTTTGGAAGCTTGGCAACCCCTTTCAATGAAAGTCATTCTCCTCAGTCTCTGCTTGGGGCTACTTCGATAGGACACCAACCATAGCTATAGAACTTGGAAATACATTATTGTGCCAAGTTTCAAAGAGCTAGCACAAACCGTGTTTGATTTAGAGTTCCAACTACATGTATCCATATAGGAGAAAACAGAGTGAAACCTAAACATGAAAACGGTTACTGCAAAGGAACGGTTTAACCTAGAAACCGAAATTTCGTGAGCCAAGTGGGATTGGTGTACTGATCATTACCTGCCAGTATCATCAAGATTGGGTGAAAAAATGTTTGCTGAGATTTCAGGAAACTCGTAGTTTTTTGGAAGCTTGGCAACCCCTTTCAATGAAAGTGATTCTCGTCAGTCTCTGCTTGGGGCTACTTCAATAGGACACCAACCGTACCGATAGAACTTGGAACTACATTATTGTGCCAAGTTTCAAAGAGCTAGCACAAACCGTGTTTGCTTTAGAGTTCCAACTACATGTATCTATATAACAGAAAACAGAGTGAAACCTAAACATGAAAACGGTTCCTGCAAAGGAACGGTTTAACCTAGAAAAACGAAATTTGGTGAGCCAAGTGCGATCGGTGTACTGATCATTAACTGCCAGTATCATCAAGATTGGGTGAAAAAATATTTGCTGAGATTTCAGGAAACTCGTAGTTTTTTGGAAGCTTGGCAACCCTTTCAATGAAAGTGATTCTCGTCAGTCTCTGCTTGGGGCTACTTCAATAGGACACCAACCATAGCGATAGAACATGGAACTGCAATATTGTGCCAAGTTTCAAAGAGCTAGCAAAAAACCGTGTTTGATTTAGAGTTCCAACTACATGTATCCATATAGAAGAAAACAGAGTGAAACCTAAACATGAAAACGGTTACTGCAAAGGAACGGTTTAACCTAGAAGAATGAAATTTGGTGAGACAAGTGTGATTGGTGTACTGATCATTACCTGCAAGGATCATCAAGATTGGGTGAAAAAATATTTGCTGAGATTTCAGGAAACTCGTAGTTTTTTGGAAGCTTGGCAACCCCTTTCAATGAAAGTGATTCTCGTCAGTCTCTGCTTGGGGCTACTTCAATAGGACATCAACCATAGCGATAGAACTTGGAACTACATTATTGTGCCAAGTTTCAAAGAGCTAGCACAAACCGTGTTTGATTTAGAGTTCCAACTACATGTATCCATATAGGAGAAAACAGAGTGAAACCTAAATATGAAAACGGTTACTGCAATGGAACGGTTTAACCTAGAAGAAAGAAATTTGGTGAGCCAAGTGGGATTGGTGTACTGATCATTACCTGCCAGTATCATCAAGATTGGGCGAAAAAATGTTTGATGAGATTTCAGGAAATTCGTAGTTTTTTGGAAGCTCGGCAACCCCTTTCAATGAAAGTGATTCTCGTCAGTCTCTGCTTGGTGCTACTTCAATAGGACACCAATCATAGCGATAGAACATGGAACTACATTATTGTGCCAAGTTTCAAAGAGCTAGCACAAACTGTTTTTGATTTAGAGTTCCAACTACATGTATCCATATAGGAGAAAACAGAGTGAAACCTAAACATGAAAACGGTTACTGCAAAGGAACGGTTTAACCTAGAAGAATGAAATTTGGTGAGACAAGTGGGATTGGTGTACTGATCATTACCTGCCAGTATCATCAAGATTGGGTGAAAAAATATTTGCTGAGATTTCAGGAAATCGTAGTTTTTTGGAAGCTTGGCAACCCCTTTCAATGAAAGTGATTCTCGTCAGTCTCTGCTTGGGGCTACTTCAATAGGACATCAACCATAGCGATAGAACTTAGAACTACATTATTGTGCCAAGTTTCAAAGAGCTAGCACAAACCGTGTTTGATTTAGAGTTCCAACTACATGTATCCATATAGGAGAAAACAGAGTGAAACCTAAACATGAAAACGGTTACTGCAAAGGAACGGTTTAACCTAGAAGAACGAAATTTGGTGAGCCAAGTGGGATTGGTGTACTGATCATTACCTGACAGTATCATCAAGATTGGGTGAAAAAATGTTTGCTGAGATTTCAGGAAACTCGTAGTTTTTTGGAAGCTTGGCAACCCCTTTCAATGAAAGTCATTCTCCTCAGTCTCTGCTTGGGGCTACTTCGATAGGACACCAACCATAGCTATAGAACTTGGAAATACATTATTGTGCCAAGTTTCAAAGAGCTAGCACAAACCGTGTTTGATTTAGAGTTCCAACTACATGTATCCATATAGGAGAAAACAGAGTGAAACCTAAACATGAAAACGGAAACTGCAAAGGAACGGTTTAACCTAGAAGAACGAAATTTGGTGAGCCAAGTGGGAATGGTGTACTGATCATTACCTGCCAGTATCATCAAGATTGGGCGAGAAAATGTTTGCTGAGTTTTCAGGAAACTCGTAGTTTTTTGGAAGCTTGGCAACCCCTTTCAATGAAAGTGATTCTCGTCAGTCTCTGCTTGGGGCTACTTCAATAGGACACCAACCGTAACGATAGAACTTGGAACTACATTATTGTGCAACGTTTCAAAGTGCTAGCAGAAACCGTGTTTGATTTAGAGTTCCAACTACATGTATCCATATAGGAGAAAACAGAGTGAAACCTAAACATGAAAACGGTTACTGCAAAGGAACGGTTTAACCTAGAAACCGAAATTTCGTGAGCCAAGTGGGATTGGTGTACTGATCATTACCTGCCAGTATCATCAAGATTGGGTGAAAAAATGTTTGCTGAGATTTCAGGAAACTCGTATTTTTTTGGAAGCTTGGCAACCCCTTTCAATGAAAGTGATTCTCGTCAGTCTCTGCTTGGGGCTACTTCCATTGGACACAAACCATAGCGATAGAACATGGAACTACATTATTGTGCCAAGTTTCAAAGAGGAGCACAAACCGTGTTTGATTTAGAGTTCCAACTACATGTATCCATATAGGAGAAAACAGAGTGAAACCTAAACATGAAAACGTTTACTGCAAAGGAACGGTTTAACCTAGAAGAACGAAATTTGGTGAGCCAAGTGGGATTGGTGTACTGATCATTACCTGACAGTATCATCAAGATTGGGTGAAAAAATGTTTGCTGAGATTTCAGGAAACTCGTAGTTTTTTGGAAGCTTGGCAACCCCTTTCAATGAAAGTCATTCTCCTCAGTCTCTGCTTGGGGCTACTTCGATAGGACACCAACCATAGCTATAGAACTTGGAAATACATTATTGTGCCAAGTTTCAAAGAGCTAGCACAAACCGTGTTTGATTTAGAGTTCCAACTACATGTATCCATATAGGAGAAAACAGAGTGAAACCTAAACATGAAAACGGTTACTGCAAAGGAACGGTTTAACCTAGAAACCGAAATTTCGTGAGCCAAGTGGGATTGGTGTACTGATCATTACCTGCCAGTATCATCAAGATTGGGTGAAAAAATGTTTGCTGAGATTTCAGGAAACTCGTAGTTTTTTGGAAGCTTGGCAACCCCTTTCAATGAAAGTGATTCTCGTCAGTCTCTGCTTGGGGCTACTTCAATAGGACACCAACCGTACCGATAGAACTTGGAACTACATTATTGTGCCAAGTTTCAAAGAGCTAGCACAAACCGTGTTTGCTTTAGAGTTCCAACTACATGTATCTATATAACAGAAAACAGAGTGAAACCTAAACATGAAAACGGTTCCTGCAAAGGAACGGTTTAACCTAGAAAAACGAAATTTGGTGAGCCAAGTGCGATCGGTGTACTGATCATTAACTGCCAGTATCATCAAGATTGGGTGAAAAAATATTTGCTGAGATTTCAGGAAACTCGTAGTTTTTTGGAAGCTTGGCAACCCCTTTCAATGAAAGTGATTCTCGTCAGTCTCTGCTTGGGGCTACTTCAATAGGACACCAACCATAGCGATAGAACATGGAACTGCAATATTGTGCCAAGTTTCAAAGAGCTAGCAAAAAACCGTGTTTGATTTAGAGTTCCAACTACATGTATCCATATAGAAGAAAACAGAGTGAAACCTAAACATGAAAACGGTTACTGCAAAGGAACGGTTTAACCTAGAAGAATGAAATTTGGTGAGACAAGTGTGATTGGTGTACTGATCATTACCTGCAAGGATCATCAAGATTGGGTGAAAAAATATTTGCTGAGATTTCAGGAAACTCGTAGTTTTTTGGAAGCTTGGCAACCCCTTTCAATGAAAGTGATTCTCGTCAGTCTCTGCTTGGGGCTACTTCAATAGGACATCAACCATAGCGATAGAACTTGGAACTACATTATTGTGCCAAGTTTCAAAGAGCTAGCACAAACCGTGTTTGATTTAGAGTTCCAACTACATGTATCCATATAGGAGAAAACAGAGTGAAACCTAAATATGGAAAACGGTTACTGCAATGGAACGGTTTAACCTAGAAGAAAGAAATTTGGTGAGCCAAGTGGGATTGGTGTACTGATCATTACCTGCCAGTATCATCAAGATTGGGCGAAAAAATGTTTGATGAGATTTCAGGAAATTCGTAGTTTTTTGGAAGCTCGGCAACCCCTTTCAATGAAAGTGATTCTCGTCAGTCTCTGCTTGGTGCTACTTCAATAGGACACCAATCATAGCGATAGAACATGGAACTACATTATTGTGCCAAGTTTCAAAGAGCTAGCACAAACTGTTTTTGATTTAGAGTTCCAACTACATGTATCCATATAGGAGAAAACAGAGTGAAACCTAAACATGAAAACGGTTACTGCTACGGAACGGTTTAACCTAGAAGAATGAAATTTGGTGAGACAAGTGGGATTGGTGTACTGATCATTACCTGCAAGTATCATCAAGATTGGGTGAACAAATATTTGCTGAAATTTCAGGAAACTCGTAGTTCTTTGGAAGCTTGGCAACCCCTTTCAATGAAAGTGATTCTCGTCAGTCTCTGCTTGGGGCTACTTTGATAGGACACCAATCATAGCGATAGAACTTGGAACTACATTATTGTGCCATGTTTCAAAGAGCTAGCACAAACCGTGTTTGGTTTAGAGTTCCAACTACGTGTATCCATATAGGAGAAAACAGAGTGAAACCTAAACATGAAAACGGTTACTGCAATGGAACGGTTTAACCTAGAAGAACGAAATTTGGTGAGCCAAGTGGGATTGGTGTACTGATCATTACCTGTCAGTATCATCAAATTGGGTGAAAAAATGTTTGCTGAGGTTTCAGGAAACTCGTAGTTTTTTGGAAGCTTGGCAACCCCTTTCAATGAAAGTGATTCTCGTCAGTCTCTGCTTGGGGCTACTTCAATAGGACACCAACCATAGCGATAGAACTTGGAACTACATTATTGTGCCAAGTTTCAAAGAGCTCGCACAAACCGTGTTTGATTTAGAGTTCCAACTACATGTATCCATATAGGAGAAAACAGAGTGAAATCTAAACATGAAAACGGTTACTGCAAAGGAACGGTTTAACCTAGAAGAATGAAATTTGGTGAGACAAGTGGGATTGGTGTACTGATCATTACCTGCCAGTATCATCAAGATTGGGTGAAAAAATATTTGCTGAGAATTCAGGAAATCGTAGTTTTTTGGAAGCTTGGCAACCCCTTTCAATGAAAGGGATTCTCGTCAGTCTCTGCTTGGGGCTACTTCAATAGGACATCAACCATAGCGATAGAACTTAGAACTACATTATTGTGCCAAGTTTCAAAGAGCTAGCACAAACCGTGTTTGATTTAGAGTTCCAACTACATGTATCCATATAGGAGAAAACAGAGTGAAACCTAAACATGAAAACGGTTACTGCAAAGGAACGGTTTAACCTAGAAGAACGAAATTTGGTGAGCCAAGTGGGATTGGTGTACTGATCATTACCTGCCAGTATCATCAAGATTTGGTGAAAAAATGTTTGCTGAGATTTCAGGAAACTCGTAGTTTTTTGGAAGCTTGGCAACCCCTTTCAATGAAAGTGATTCTCGTCAGTCTCTGCTTGGGGCTACTTCGATAGGACACCAATCATAGAGATAGAACTTGGAACTACATTATTGAGCCATGTTTCAAAGAGCTAGCACAAACCGTGTTTGATTTAGAGTTCCAACTACGTGTATCCATATAGGAGAAAACAGAGTGAAACCTAAACATGAAAACGGTTACTGCAATGGAACAGTTTAACCTAGAAGAACGAATTTGGTGAGCCAAGTGGGATTGGTGTACTGATCATTACCTGCCAGTATGATCAAGATTGGGTGGAAAAATGTTTGCTGAGATTTCAGGAAACTCGTCGTTTTTTGGAAGCTTGGCAACCCCTTTCAAGGAAAGGGATTCTCGTCAGTCTCTGCTTGGGGCTACTTCAATAGGACACCAATCATAGCGATAGAACTTGGAACTGCAATATTGTGCCAAGTTTCAAAGATCTAACACAAACCGTGTTTGATTTAGAGTTCCAACTACATGTATCCATATAGGAGAAAACAGAGTGAAACCTAAACATGAAAACGGTTACTGCAAAGGAACGGTTTAACCTAGAAGAATGAAATTTGGTGAGACAAGTGGGATTGTGTACTGATCATTACCTGCAAGTATCATCAAGATTGGTTGAAAAAATATTTGCTGTGATTTCAGTAAACTCGTAGTTTTTTGGAAGCTTGGCAACCCCTTTCAATGAAAGTGATTCTCGTCAGTCTCTGCTTGGGGCTACTTCAATAGAACATCAACCATAGCGATAGAACTTGGAACTACATTATTGTGCCAAGTTTCAAAGAGCTAGCACAAACCGTGTTTGATTTAGAGTTCCAACTACATGTATCCATATAGGAGAAAACAGAGTGAAACCTAAACATGAAAACGGTTACTGCAAAGGAACGGTTTAACCTAGAAGAACGAAATTTGGTGAGCCAAGTGGGATTGGTGTACTGATCATTACCTGGCAGTATCATCAAGATTGGGTGAAAGAATGTGTGCTGAGATTTCAGGAAACTCGTAGTTTTTTGGAAGCTTGGCAACCCCTTTCAATGAAAGTCATTCTCCTCAGTCTCTGCATGGGGCTACTTCGATAGGACACCAACCATAGCTATAGAACTTGGAAATACATTATTGTGCCAAGTTTCAAAGAGCTAGCACAAACCGTGTTTGATTTAGAGTTCCAACTACATGTATCCATATAGGAGAAAACAGAGTGAAACCTAAACATGAAAACGGTTACTGCAAAGGAACGGTTTAACCTAGAAACCGAAATTTCGTGAGCCAAGTGGGATTGGTGTACTGATCATTACCTGCCAGTATCATCAAGATTGGGTGAAAAAATGTTTGCTGAGATTTCAGGAACTCGTATTTTTTGGAAGCTTGGCACCCCTTTCAATGAAAGTGATTCTCGTCAGTCTCTGCTTGGGGCTACTTCCATTGGACACAAACCATAGCGATAGAACATGGAACTACATTATTGTGCCAAGTTTCAAAGAGGAGCACAAACCGTGTTTGATTTAGAGTTCCAACTACATGTATCCATATAGGAGAAAACAGAGTGAAACCTAAACATGAAAACGTTTACTGCAAAGGAACGGTTTAACCTAGAAGAACGAAATTTGGTGAGCCAAGTGGGATTGGTGTACTGATCATTACCTGACAGTATCATCAAGATTGGGTGAAAAAATGTTTGCTGAGATTTCAGGAACTCGTAGTTTTTGGAAGCTTGGCAACCCCTTTCAATGAAAGTCATTCTCCTCAGTCTCTGCTTGGGGCTACTTCGATAGGACACCAACCATAGCTATAGAACTTGGAAATACATTATTGTGCCAAGTTTCAAAGAGCTAGCACAAACCGTGTTTGATTTAGAGTTCCAACTACATGTATCCATATAGGAGAAAACAGAGTGAAACCTAAACATGAAAACGGTTACTGCAAAGGAACGGTTTAACCTAGAAACCGAAATTTCGTGAGCCAAGTGGGATTGGTGTACTGATCATTACCTGCCAGTATCATCAAGATTGGGTGAAAAAATGTTTGCTGAGATTTCAGGAAACTCGTAGTTTTTTGGAAGCTTGGCAACCCCTTTCAATGAAAGTGATTCTCGTCAGTCTCTGCTTGGGGCTACTTCAATAGGACACCAACCGTACCGATAGAACTTGGAACTACATTATTGTGCCAAGTTTCAAAGAGCTAGCACAAACCGTGTTTGCTTTAGAGTTCCAACTACATGTATCTATATAACAGAAAACAGAGTGAAACCTAAACATGAAAACGGTTCCTGCAAAGGAACGGTTTAACCTAGAAAAACGAAATTTGGTGAGCCAAGTGCGATCGGTGTACTGATCATTAACTGCCAGTATCATCAAGATTGGGTGAAAAATATTTGCTGAGATTTCAGGAAACTCGTAGTTTTTTGGAAGCTTGGCAACCCCTTTCAATGAAAGTGATTCTCGTCAGTCTCTGCTTGGGGCTACTTCAATAGGACACCAACCATAGCGATAGAACATGGAACTGCAATATTGTGCCAAGTTTCAAAGAGCTAGCAAAAAACCGTGTTTGATTTAGAGTTCCAACTACATGTATCCATATAGAAGAAAACAGAGTGAAACCTAAACATGAAAACGGTTACTGCAAAGGAACGGTTTAACCTAGAAGAATGAAATTTGGTGAGACAAGTGTGATTGGTGTACTGATCATTACCTGCAAGGATCATCAAGATTGGGTGAAAAAATATTTGCTGAGATTTCAGGAAACTCGTAGTTTTTTGGAAGCTTGGCAACCCCTTTCAATGAAAGTGATTCTCGTCAGTCTCTGCTTGGGGCTACTTCAATAGGACATCAACCATAGCGATAGAACTTGGAACTACATTATTGTGCCAAGTTTCAAAGAGCTAGCACAAACCGTGTTTGATTTAGAGTTCCAACTACATGTATCCATATAGGAGAAAACAGAGTGAAACCTAAATATGAAAACGGTTACTGCAATGGAACGGTTTAACCTAGAAGAAAGAAATTTGGTGAGCCAAGTGGGATTGGTGTACTGATCATTACCTGCCAGTATCATCAAGATTGGGCGAAAAAATGTTTGATGAGATTTCAGGAAATTCGTAGTTTTTTGGAAGCTCGGCAACCCCTTTCAATGAAAGTGATTCTCGTCAGTCTCTGCTTGGTGCTACTTCAATAGGACACCAATCATAGCGATAGAACATGGAACTACATTATTGTGCCAAGTTTCAAAGAGCTAGCACAAACTGTTTTTGATTTAGAGTTCCAACTACATGTATCCATATAGGAGAAAACAGAGTGAAACCTAAACATGAAAACGGTTACTGCTACGGAACGGTTTAACCTAGAAGAATGAAATTTGGTGAGACAAGTGGGATTGGTGTACTGATCATTACCTGCAAGTATCATCAAGATTGGGTGAACAAATATTTGCTGAAATTTCAGGAAACTCGTAGTTCTTTGGAAGCTTGGCAACCCCTTTCAATGAAAGTGATTCTCGTCAGTCTCTGCTTGGGGCTACTTTGATAGGACACCAATCATAGCGATAGAACTTGGAACTACATTATTGTGCCATGTTTCAAAGAGCTAGCACAAACCGTGTTTGGTTTAGAGTTCCAACTACGTGTATCCATATAGGAGAAAACAGAGTGAAACCTAAACATGAAAACGGTTACTGCAATGGAACGGTTTAACCTAGAAGAACGAAATTTGGTGAGCCAAGTGGGATTGGTGTACTGATCATTACCTGTCAGTATCATCAAATTGGGTGAAAAAATGTTTGCTGAGGTTTCAGGAAACTCGTAGTTTTTTGGAAGCTTGGCAACCCCTTTCAATGAAAGTGATTCTCGTCAGTCTCTGCTTGGGGCTACTTCAATAGGACACCAACCATAGCGATAGAACTTGGAACTACATTATTGTGCCAAGTTTCAAAGAGCTCGCACAAACCGTGTTTGATTTAGAGTTCCAACTACATGTATCCATATAGGAGAAAACAGAGTGAAATCTAAACATGAAAACGGTTACTGCAAAGGAACGGTTTAACCTAGAAGAATGAAATTTGGTGAGACAAGTGGGATTGGTGTACTGATCATTACCTGCCAGTATCATCAAGATTGGGTGAAAAAATATTTGCTGAGAATTCAGGAAATCGTAGTTTTTTGGAAGCTTGGCAACCCCTTTCAATGAAAGGGATTCTCGTCAGTCTCTGCTTGGGGCTACTTCAATAGGACATCAACCATAGCGATAGAACTTAGAACTACATTATTGTGCCAAGTTTCAAAGAGCTAGCACAAACCGTGTTTGATTTAGAGTTCCAACTACATGTATCCATATAGGAGAAAACAGAGTGAAACCTAAACATGAAAACGGTTACTGCAAAGGAACGGTTTAACCTAGAAGAACGAAATTTGGTGAGCCAAGTGGGATTGGTGTACTGATCATTACCTGCCAGTATCATCAAGATTTGGTGAAAAAATGTTTGCTGAGATTTCAGGAAACTCGTAGTTTTTTGGAAGCTTGGCAACCCCTTTCAATGAAAGTGATTCTCGTCAGTCTCTGCTTGGGGCTACTTCGATAGGACACCAATCATAGAGATAGAACTTGGAACTACATTATTGAGCCATGTTTCAAAGAGCTAGCACAAACCGTGTTTGATTTAGAGTCCAACTACGTGTATCCATATAGGAGAAAACAGAGTGAAACCTAAACATGAAAACGGTTACTGCAATGGAACAGTTTAACCTAGAAGAACGAAATTTGGTGAGCCAAGTGGGATTGGTGTACTGATCATTACCTGCCAGTATGATCAAGATTGGGTGGAAAAATGTTTGCTGAGATTTCAGGAAACTCGTCGTTTTTTGGAAGCTTGGCAACCCCTTTCAAGGAAAGGGATTCTCGTCAGTCTCTGCTTGGGGCTACTTCAATAGGACACCAATCATAGCGATAGAACTTGGAACTGCAATATTGTGCCAAGTTTCAAAGATCTAACACAAACCGTGTTTGATTTAGAGTTCCAACTACATGTATCCATATAGGAGAAAACAGAGTGAAACCTAAACATGAAAACGGTTACTGCAAAGGAACGGTTTAACCTAGAAGAATGAAATTTGGTGAGACAAGTGGGATTGGTGTACTGATCATTACCTGCAAGTATCATCAAGATTGGTTGAAAAAATATTTGCTGTGATTTCAGTAAACTCGTAGTTTTTTGGAAGCTTGGCAACCCCTTTCAATGAAAGTGATTCTCGTCAGTCTCTGCTTGGGGCTACTTCAATAGAACATCAACCATAGCGATAGAACTTGGAACTACATTATTGTGCCAAGTTTCAAAGAGCTAGCACAAACCGTGTTTGATTTAGAGTTCCAACTACATGTATCCATATAGGAGAAAACAGAGTGAAACCTAAACATGAAAACGGTTACTGCAAAGGAACGGTTTAACCTAGAAGAACGAAATTTGGTGAGCCAAGTGGGATTGGTGTACTGATCATTACCTGGCAGTATCATCAAGATTGGGTGAAAGAATGTGTGCTGAGATTTCAGGAAACTCGTAGTTTTTTGGAAGCTTGGCAACCCCTTTCAATGAAAGTCATTCTCCTCAGTCTCTGCATGGGGCTACTTCGATAGGACACCAACCATAGCTATAGAACTTGGAAATACATTATTGTGCCAAGTTTCAAAGAGCTAGCACAAACCGTGTTTGATTTAGAGTTCCAACTACATGTATCCATATAGGAGAAAACAGAGTGAAACCTAAACTTGAAAACGGTTACTGCAAAGGAACGGTTTAACCTAGAAGAACGAAATTTGGTGAGCCAAGTGGGATTGGTGTACTGATCATTACCTGCAAGTATCATCAAGATTGGGTGAAAAAATGTTTCCTGAGATTTCAGGAAACTCGTAGTTTTTTGGAAGCTTGGCAACCCAGTTCAATGAAAGTGATTCTCGTCAGTCTCTGCTTGGGGCTACTTCAATAGGACACCAATCGTACCGATACAACTTGGAACTACAATATTGTGCCAAGTTTCAAAGAGCTAGCACAAACCGTGTTTGATTTAGAGTTCCAACTACATGTATCCATATAGGAGAAAACAGAGTGAAACCTAAACATGAAAACGGTTACTGCAAAGGAACGGTTTAACCTAGAAGAACGAAATTTGGTGAGCCAAGTGAGATTGGTGTACTGATCATTACCTGGCAGTATCATCAAGATTGGGTGAAAAAATGTGTGCTGAGATTTCAGGAAACTCGTAGTTTTTTGGAAGCTTGGCAGCCCCTTTCAATGAAAGTCATTCTCCTCAGTCTCTGCTTGGGGGCTACTTCGATAGGACACCAACCATAGCTATAGAACTTGGAAATACATTATTGTGCCAAGTTTCAAAGTGCTAGCAGAAACCGTGTTTGATTTAGAGTTCCAACTACATGTATCCATATAGGAGAAAACAGAGTGAAACCTAAACATGAAAACGGTTACTGCAAAGGAACGGTTTAACCTAGAAACCGAAATTTCGTGAGCCAAGTGGGATTGGTGTACTGATCATTACCTGCCAGTATCATCAAGATTGGGTGAAAAAATGTGGTGCTGAGATTTCAGGAAACTCGTATTTTTTTGGAAGCTTGGCAACCCCTTTCAATGAAAGTGATTCTCGTCAGTCTCTGCTTGGGGCTATTTCCATTGGACACAAACCATTGCGATAGAACATTGAACTACATTATTGTGCCAAGTTTCAAAGAGCTAGCACCAACCGTGTTTGATTTAGAGTTCCAACTACATGTATCCATATAGGAGAAAACAGAGTGAAACCTAAACATGAAAACGGTTACTGCAAAGGAACGGTTTACCCTAGAAGAACGAAATGTGGTGAGCCAAGTGGGATTGGTGTACTGATCATTACCTGACAGTATCATCAAGATTGGGTGAAAAAATGTTTGCTGAGATTTCAGGAAACTCGTAGTTTTTTGGAAGATTGGCAACCCCTTTCAATGAAAGTGATTCTCGTCAGTCTCTGCTTGGGGCTACTTCAATAGGACACCAACCGTACCGATAGAACTTGGAACTACATTATTGTGCCAAGTTTCAAAGACCTAGCACAAACCGTGTTTGCTTTAGAGTTCCAACTACATGTATCCATATAACAGAAAACAGAGTGAAACCTAAACATGAAAACGGTTACTGCAAAGGAACGGTTTAACCTAGAAAAACGAAATTTGGTGAGCCAAGTGCGATCGGTGTACTGATCATTAACTGCCAGTATCATCAAGATTGGGTGAAAAAATATTTGCTGAGATTTCAGGAAACTCGTAGTTTTTTGGAAGCTTGGCAACCCCTTTCAATGAAAGTGATTCTCGTCAGTCTCTGCTTGGGGCTACTACAATAGACACCAACCATAGCGATAGAACTTGGAACTGCAATATTGTGCCAAGTTTCAAAGAGCTAGCACAAACCGTGTTTGATTTAGAGTTCCAACTACATGTATCCATATAGGAAAAAACAGAGTGAAACCTAAACATGAAAACGGTTACTGCAAAGGAACGGTTTAACCTAGAAGAATGAAATTTGGTGAGACAAGTGGGATTGGTGTACTGATCATTACCTGCAAGTATCATCAAGATTGGGTGAAAAAATATTTGCTGAGATTTCAGGAAACTCGTAGTTTCTTGGAAGCTTGGCAACCCCTTTCAATGAAAGTGATTCTCGTCAGTCTCTGCTTGGGGCTACTTCAATAGGACATCAACCATATCGATAGAACTTGGAACTTCATTATTGTGCCAAGTTTCAAAGAGCTAGCAGAAACCGTGTTTGATATAGAGTTCCAACTACATGTATCCATATAGGAGAAAACAGAGTGAAACCTAAAAATGAAAACGGTTACTGAAAGGAACGGTTTAACCTAGAAGAATGAAATTTGGTGAGACAAGTGTGATTAGTGTACTGATCATTACCTGCAAGTATCATCAAGATTGGGCGAAAAAATATTTGATGAGATTTCAGGAAATTCGTAGTTTTTGGAAGCTCGGCAACCCCTTTCAATGAAAGTGATTCTCGTCAGTCTCTGCTTGGGGCTACTTCAATAGGACACCAACCATAGCGATAGAACTTGGAACTACATTATTGTGCCTTGTTTCAAAGAGCTAGCACAAACCGTGTTTGATTTAGAGTTCCAAATACATGTATCCATATAGGAGAAAACAGAGTGAAACCTAAACATGAAAACGGTTACTGCTACGGAACGGTTTAACCTAGAAGAATGAAATTTGGTGAGACAAGTGGGATTGGTGTACTGATCATTACCTGCAAGTATCATCAAGATTGGGTGAAAAAATATTTGCTGAGATTTCAGGAAACTCGTAATTTTTTGGAAGCTTGGCAACCCCTTTCAATGAAAGTGATTCTCGTCAGTCTCTGCTTGGGGCTACTTCAATAGGACACCAACCATAGCGATAGAACTTGGAACTACATTATTGTGCCTTGTTTCAAAGAGCTAGCACAAACCGTGTTTGATTTAGAGTTCCAACTACTTGTATCCATATAGGAGAAAACAGAGTGAAACCTAAACATGAAAACGGTTACTGCAAAGGATCGGTTTAACCTAGAAGAAAGAAATTTGGTGAGCCAAGTGGGATTGGTGTACTGATCATTACCTGCCAGTATCATCAAGATTGGGTTAAAAAATGTTTGCTGAGATTTCAGGAAATTCGTAGTTTTTTGGAAGCTTGGCAACCCCTTTCAATGAAAGTGATTCTCGTCAGTCTCTGCTTGGGGCTACTTCAATAGGACACCAATCATAGAGATAGAACTTGGAACTACATTATTGTGCCAAGTTTCAAAGAGCTAGCACAAACCGTGTTTGATTTAGAGTTCCAACTACATGTAACCATATAGGAGAAAACAGAGTGAAACCTAAACATGAAAACGGTTACTGCAAAGGAACGGTTTAACCTAGAAGAACGAAATTTGCTGAGCCAAGTGGGATTGGTGTACTGATCATTACCGGCCAGTATCATCAATATTGGGTGAAAAAATGTTTGCTGAGATTTCAGGAAACTCGTAGTTTTTTGGAAGCTTGGCAACCCTTTCAATGAAAGTGATTCTCGTCAGTCTCTGCTTGGGGCTAGTTCAATTAGACACAAACCATAGCGATAGAACATGGAACTACATTATTGTGCCAAGTTTCAAAGAGCTAGCACAAACCGTTTTTGATTTAGAGTTCCAACTACATGTATCCATATAGGAGAAAACAGAGTGAAACCTAAACATGAAAAAGGTTACTGCAAAGGAACGGTTTAACCTAGAAGAACGAAATTTGGTGAGCCAAGTGGGATTGGTGTACTGATCATTACCTGCCAGTATCATCAAGTTTGGGTGAAAAAAATGTTTGCTGAGATTTCAGGAAACTCGTAGTTTTTGGAAGCTTGGCAACCCCTTTCAATGAAAGTGATTCTCGTCAGTCTCTGCTTGGGGCTACTTCAATAGGACACCAATCATAGCGATAGAACTTGGAACTACATTTTTGTGCCAAGTTTCAAAGAGCTAGCACAAACCGTGTTTAATTTAGAGTTCCAACTACATGTATCCATATAGGAGAAAACAGAGTGAAACCTAAACATGAAAACGGTTACTGCAAAGGAACGGTTTAACTAGAAGAACGAAATTTGGTGAGCCAAGTGGGATTGGTGTACTGATCATTACCTGCCAGTATCATCAAGATTGGGTGAAAAAATGTTTGCTGAGATTTCAGGAAACTCGTAGTTTTTTGGAAGCTTGGCAACCCCTTTCAATGAAAGTGATTCTCGTCAGTCTCTGCTTGGGGCTACTACAATAGGACACCAACCATAGCGATAGAACTTGGAACTGCAATATTGTGCCAAGTTTCAAAGAGCTAGCACAAACCGTGTTTGATTTAGAGTTCCAACTACATGTATCCATATAGGAAAAAACAGAGTGAAACCTAAACATGAAAACGGTTACTGCAAAGGAACGGTTTAACCTAGAAGAATGAAATTTGGTGAGACAAGTGGGATTGGTGTACTGATCATTACCTGCAAGTATCATCAAGATTGGGTGAAAAAATATTTGCTGAGATTTCAGGAAACTCGTAGTTTCTTGGAAGCTTGGCAACCCCTTTCAATGAAAGTGATTCTCGTCAGTCTCTGCTTGGGGCTACTTCAATAGGACATCAACCATATCAATAGAACTTGGAACTTCATTATTGTGCCAAGTTTCAAAGAGCTAGCAGAAACCGTGTTTGATTTAGAGTTCCAAATACATGTATCCATATAGGAGAAAACAGAGTGAAACCTAAACATGAAAACGGTTACTGCTACGGAACGGTTTAACCTAGAAGAATGAAATTTGGTGAGACAAGTGGGATTGGTGTACTGATCATTACCTGCAAGTATCATCAAGATTGGGTGAAAAAATATTTGCTGAGATTTCAGGAAACTCGTAATTTTTTGGAAGCTTGGCAACCCCTTTCAATGAAAGTGATTCTCGTCAGTCTCTGCTTGGGGCTACTTCAATAGGACACCAACCATAGCGATAGAACTTGGAACTACATTATTGTGCCTTGTTTCAAAGAGCTAGCACAAACCGTGTTTGATTTAGAGTTCCAACTACTTGTATCCATATAGGAGAAAACAGAGTGAAACCTAAACATGAAAACGGTTACTGCAAAGGATCGGTTTAACCTAGAAGAAAGAAATTTGGTGAGCCAAGTGGGA